>NC_050573.1:371775824-371951121 GCF_011100635.1 Trichosurus vulpecula
GGATGTATGTGTATGTGTGTGTGTGTGTGTGTGTGTGTACAACTGTATAAATACAAAGAGGCATATAAAAGCACACGTGGGTATGAGTAGTATACAATATATAACAAATGAGAAATTGCAGAAAAGTATTACAAAGGATACCATCAAAGAAATGTATAATGGAATAAAATGAAGAGGGGCTACTTGTGTAGCAAAAGTTAGGGATGACTGACAGAAAACCTGAATGCTCTTTTGATATCCATGCAATATCAAGTGAAGGTGAGGATGTCCCCAGGCCAGGGGTGCTGGGACTGTGGTGGATTTTGGGGGAAATATGGACAAGAGTTTCATTAGATTGACTGGCATGAATGCGTTATTAGAGGGAATAACCAGATCAATGGAATTATAAATTCATTGGAATATATATATATATATATGTAAATATACACATACATACATACATACACACACACACACACACACACACACATATATATATATACACATGTATGCATGTATGTATGTGTATTTATTTTGTTCAGTTGTTTCAGTTGTGTCCAATTCCTTGTGATCCTATTTGGGGTATTCTTAACAAAGATACTAGAGTGGTTTGCCATTTCCTTCTCCAGATCATTTTGCAGGTGAGGAAACTGAGGCAAACAGGGTTAAATGACTTGCACAAAGTCATATACCTACTAAGTGTCTGAGGATGGATTTGAACTCAGATCTATCCTGACTGCAGGCCTGGCACTCTATCCACTGTACCACTTAGTTCACACAGATATACACAGACACACACGTGCTTGTGTGTATATACATACATACATATATGTGTATATATTCATATATATGTATATATACATATATGTATATATTTGAAGTCATCTGAATGGAGGTCATAAGTAAAGGTTGAAGAAATGATCCATGCTAAGGAACATGCTATTGAATGACCCAGATTGGTCATTAATAGCAGTATCTCTATCATCCCAAACATGAACAGTATGAACACATTCATTAATTAGGGTCCTGTCAGCTTTGTTAACTATAATTATGTATTTATTTGAATGAAGCTCTCCTGCCTTCATTAGAATCATTAGTGACTTTCAATAAATGATGATGAGTTTAAATTTCCATGAGCGTGTTTGTGTGTCGCCTCTCCAATTTTGAAACAGGGACTCAGTCTCTATCGATATTTTTATATAGTGATATTTGTCTTCCTGAGTCTGACAAGGTAAGAAATTATTTCCTTCAATGTTTTAATTATGACAACAATACTCACATTTTTAGAGAGCTCTTTACTTTCTAAGCACTTTCATATCTCTAATTTCATTTAATTCTCATAAGAGTTCTGAGTCAGGCAAGGCAATAAAATGATCCTCATTTCACAAATAGAGAGGTGTGACTCGCCTGAACTCTTATGGCAAGGTAAAGAGTCATAACTTGAACCCAGGTCTTCTGACCCCTAATTCAGTATTCCTTTCAAGATGTGGCACTTTAGTCTATAGACAAGCCCATTTAACAGGGGCTAATTATTCCTTTTGTAAGCATTAGCCTTTGTTCAGTTCCTCAGTCACAGCTGCTCAATTCTAAAGGTGATCTGAATGAAAGCAAAAATAAAAATCGATCAGTTACTTGGATATCTGATGAAATTCACCATCTTCTCTAGCTTTTGTTTTTCTAATGACCAAATTTCCCCTAACCACAGGAGTAGGAGATTCCTTTTCAGACACTGCTTATGGAAATAAACTCACCAGGAAACAGTTATTTCCCTTCAAATAGAAGAAAACAAAATACTGGTAATAATAGGGCAAAATCATCTCCTTTTCCCTGTATGAAAATAGCAGGTTGATTCCTTTTTTTTTCTTAACAGATTTGTTACAGCAACTTATAGACTGACAGTCAGCAAAACTACAGTGTTGCTTTTTTTCCTATCAAATAAATTCTTTCTGAATGCTCTAGTAATTAGGGTCTTAGTTTCTTGGTTTCACTAATAGAATGACATCCATGTGGCAGCAAATCCTCAGGCATCCCCCACTCCCTTCCTTCTTCCCTCCTCTAATTTCTATTGTTATCAATTCTAGGACTGATTTGTGCAATGTATGTAATGATATGAACAATATTTTTAGATACAGCACCTGGATCCTGTCTCATCCATGAATCTCCACAAAACTATCTCTAGTTCTAAGTACTTTGTAGTTTAGAATCCTCCCTAAGCCATAGTTTTTAAACCCTCATGTGTGTTTATATCAGGGGCTATATATTTTTCACTTCTCCCTACTTATTTATTCTATCACTGACCCCATGCAGCAGAGCTGTCCCTATTGTGTGATGATGTCATGTGTTATTCTCCACTAGGCCTCTTCTTCACTAGATGTGGTATCTTTGCTGCCACCCCACCCCCAACACTGGAACAATTAACTCTTTTGTCCCATGTAATTTCATTTATGATTTCTGGAAAACAAGGTTTGATAAAGCCCATTGGGATTCAAATGGAGCTAATTGACTATGCCTTAAACCCAAATCACTCTGGTTCTCATGGATTGGCCAATAACAGGGTGCCAACCCAATTCTCACTTGGTCGTTGTTTGAATTTTGATGGCTTAGAGTGAGTGTAAATAGCAACTGTTGCTGTTCTGTCCAGAAACCCTGAGGGTCTTTTCCTCCCAGATTGATTTTTTTTTTGAGTAGGCAAACTTGGCCATCTTTTGCCTCATTTCTTACTTAGCCCTAAATGACCAAATCACTGAATGGGTGTTGCCTCAGACAAACTGAGACCTGGGAGAGACCTTAGTTTAAAAAGGCCAATGTCTCCCCACTGCATCAGAGGCCATCTCCAGTTGTCTTGACTTATATCTTGCCACTGGACCCAGAGGACTTTGAGGAGACAGTGAGGCTGATGACTTTGCACAGCCCTTCCTCACTTAAATCCAATTCACTTGCAAGTCAAGACGTCACTCTTCTGGTGTCATTGTTTCTTTTCAATAAACAACAACAAACATCAGTTAACTGGCGGATATGTTTAGTTCAAAGCAAAGTCATTTAATGAAATAGTTTAATAACCTAAATAAATTCTACGTCTCTGTCTCCCCCTAAATCATAAATCTTGAGCTTACTCTCTCACAAATATAGATAATAGAAAGAGGGAACATGCATGAAAAACATGACCAAGACACATTGGTAACAGGGTAACTCATGTCTGATGCAGCAGAGCTGTCCATATTGTGTGGTGATGTCATATGTTATTCTCTACTAGGACTGTTCCCCACTAGATGTGGTATCTTTGCTGCTCCCTGCCAGGCAAACATTTTTTTTTCTCATCTTTAAGGTTAGCAATTCTTCTACCTGCAGCCAAAGACTACATCTCTTTCAGCTAGCCCATTCTTCCCCCACTGGGACTCAGTTATAATTAGCTGCGGTGCTAATTTCAAAGTCATCTAATACCCAGTCCCGAAGATAGGTTATCATATCAACTGATTCAGAGACGGTTAATTACTTGACAATACAGGGAGATATTTTCTAAATGTAGTGATCAGAGTTACTTGGTAATGATTTTTAATATAGAGCTCTGGCTGGCATTGGTCACCAGATTATTCTCTGCCACTGTGTAAATAGCTTTAGCTATTTAGCCTCTTAAAGCCATTTAATCTCTTCAGGATTATATGCTGCTCAGGGCTAACATCTGCTGTGGTGTATTAACTAGAAAGCCTTTCCTCCAATAGAGTGAGCTCTTCAAGTCCAAGGCTTGGGGCCACGAACCATCATACTCAATTAGGCAGACAGTAAAAGACAGAAGAATTTCCCAGAATGAGATTATGTCTATCTTTTGATCTATTTTTTCCTAATTCAGACTTTAGATACTGGGTCACAAACAACTATCTCAGTTTGGATTTTAAAAAATCATATTTTAAAAGCTATTAAATTCCTGATTTTATATCCGTTTCTCTCAAAACCCATTTCACGGTCTATGCCTAGAAGTTGTGTGGACTGGGGCTTCGCTCATTTATTGCCAAATTCTCCTTGATTGACATACAAATGATACTAGGAGGCAAGGAGAAAAAGAAAAGCAGATCAGATCAAAGCCCTCACCTCAAATATACATTACTATTTTCTATACATATCTGCCAGAAAAAGCACTCTTTTGTGCTGTATTTGGCCAACATAAATTTCACCCATCTTGTATATTCAATGTACAAATTACTGCAAGGTTTGAGATTTCTCTTTTTCTTATATCCACTTCCTTGAGTGATTCTGTCTGTTCCCAAGACTTGTAGAAATAGATAGCTAAAAGCACCTTCTTGAAGATTACAATAATTTTGTAATGAGATATAACTGAAAAAAATCAATTAATACAATGAGAAGCCTGAAAGAGCTAAAAACACATTAATCAACAATCATTTGACTTTCTTGGGAAAGAGAGAAAAATAGTGGCCAAAGGCTCCACTTATTTAGAATAGAAACTCATGTGCAAAATTTTATAAAGAAGAATGATGATTATGAGCAGGAATACTTCTTTGTAAAGAAAATTTAAGGAGGGGAGATGAAAATAGATTTTTTTTAAAAAGCTTGGCAAGAGATCTAATTAAGCAAAGTCATCCCAAGAGCATTTAAGAATGAAAATGGAAGGATACAACAAAGAGAGAAAAATGGAAAAGATTGGCAAAAAAATTGCATTGAATTGAGTTCATCACTGAGAAAAGTAGAGCTACATTATTTGTATTCTAACATGACAATCCCAGATATACGTATAGAAGAGACAGAAATGACATTAACTAGAGAAAAGATGGAAAAACACATCCAGATTAGACCAAGTGTTCACAGAGGAGATTTATGCTGAGATATCATGATTGTAAGAGCATTGAGCAATTGATTCAAAAGGTATATGAAGGAAAAGAGGTTACCACAGGCATGGGAGAAAAAGTCTTAGACCCTAATATTGAAAAAAGGTTACTGAGAGAAAATTAACAACTACTGACTATTTCTTCATTTATACAAAATCTTTATGAGACTTATCTCCACACTCATCAAGGTAATTTTTCATGTCAGTATTAATAGGGAATAAGCAGGCTTTCTCAAACACTATCCTTTAATGGACTACATATTTACAATCATGTAATTGAGTGACAGATAACAGAGAATATAAGATTCTACTCTTCTTATTTATTGGTTGTGAAAAAGCATTTGATTCAGGTGAACCAAATGCCATTCAAAAGGCTCTTTTCCAATAAGATATCTCTTATCTATAAAATCACTTAAGATTACTTGAAGGATATTATGACAGAAATAACCTCGTTTGAAGGGCTGATTATAAACATTAGGCATAGCATAAAAAAGAGAGATATTTGCTCACTAATGGTGTCTACTATAGATCTGATAAAGCATCCAAGTTGAAGGAACTTCATCATCAGTATGGGTGATGAGTTCAAATGCTCTCATGCGTGGATTACATTATAAGGAATTACATATGTTGTGCTGAAAAAAAAGCAAGCGAGACCCAGATATAAATTTAGGTGTGGATTTATTGAAGTGCGCAACTGTTCGGAGTAATTACTCAAATCGAACAGCCGTGAGGAGGGGAAGAGAAAGGGTATTTAAAGGGAAAGAACACAATTAGATTTCCATGGAGATGGGGACACAAACAGTAGGACAAGCTGAGGCAGGATTATTTCTGTGGAGAAGGGAACACAAACAGTGGGGTCCGTGGAGATGGGAGTAAAAACAGTGGAGTGAGCTGGGGCAAGAAGGAGAAACTGGAGGGGAGGCAGGGCATAACACATAAAGCCCCAGAAGATTATAAATATCTGCATCTAATAAAAGAGTTTGGCCTGGGAAACCACATAGAAACGAGCAAGTAGATGAGAGATTGACTATAACGTTATGTAGTTGGATAGATAACCTACAGAATTTGTTCATAAGTATGTATAATTGTGACAAATGGTACAAATAGTTACTGAGTTGTGCCCAGAATTAGACAGTGAGAGCAGAACAAGAATTTCTGAAGCTTCTTTAATGACCTCAAGCTTCTCCCATCTTAGTGGGAGGCTCCTCTTAGCCTTCACTTTTCCTAAATCTATTCTTCATCTTTACCACTGCTCTTATCTCCCCATCTCTAAGCACTCTCTAAGGCTATTGCCCCAGCTTTAACCTCACTTTTCTCCCTTCCCAATTTTGTTTGCATAGTTAACCAGTTCAACTTTGCATTGGCCTCTACTCTCAGATCATGAGTTGGGCCCAAAATTGAACAGAAAAAGGAGAGAGAGGGCTGAGTTGCCTTTAGAAAATTGAATGGCTTATTTAATGACCCTTAAGCTTCTCCTAGAAATAAAGCTCTAGCTTTTCATTTTTTTTAGAAAGTCCACCTGTCGTTTTATTTTTTCCTTTCTTGAACTTTAATTTTAAAATTTTGAGTTTCAAATTCTCTCCTTTACTCCATGCCCCACCAATTGAGAAGACGAGCAACATAACACCCCTTATACATGTGAAGTCATGAAAATTATATTTCCGTATTAGCCATGCTGAAAAAAGCAAGAAATAAAGAATGGGAAAAATGCTTTAATCTGCACTCTAAGTTCATCAGTTCTCTATCTGGAGGTGGATAGTATATTTCATTATGAGTTCTTTGGAATTGTCTTGGATCATTGTATTGATCAGAATAGCTAAGTCTTTAACAGTTGACCATCCTTGCCATATTGCTATTACTACGTACAAAGTTGTGTTAATTCTACTCACTTCACTTTGCATCAGTTCATATATGTTTTCCTAGATTTTTTTTCTGAAATCACCCCCTCATCATTTCTTATAGCACAATAATATTCCATTGCAATCATATACCACAACTTGTTCAGCCGTTGCTGGATGGATGGGCCTCCAAAAGAGCTGTTATAAATACTTTGGTGCTTAAAGATCTTTTTATTTTATTTCCTTGGGATACCGACCTCATAGCACTAGTATTGCTGGGTCAAAGGGTGTGCACAGTTTTCTAGCCTTTGGGACATAGTTCCAAATTGTTCTCCAGAATGGTGTATTAGTGTCTCTGTTTTTCCACATCTCCAGAATTTCTCATTTTCTTTTTCTGTTCATATTAGCCAATCTGATATATGTGAGGTGGTTCTTCAGAGTTGTTTTAATTTGCATTTCTTTAATCAATAGAGAATTACAACTTTTTTTCCATGTGACTCTTGATAGCTTTTATTTCTTCTCGAAACTGCTTGTCCTTTGACCATTTATCAACTGGGGAGTGGTTCTTATTTTTATAAATTTGGCTCAGTTCCCTATATATTTAAGAAGCTAGGCCTTTATCAGAAACTCTACCTTTTTATACCAACATTCCAACATTTTGTTGATATTATGCAACTGTAAAACATAGAACACAACATTATCTTAAGAAATGAAAGTTAATATCAGACTGATAGAAATGGAGAGACACAAGGTGGGTTTGATTGGGCCACAACAGGTAACTAATGAAGAGCTTCAAAGAACAGCAATAAAAGATTTGTCAGGAAAAAGGCTTGTAGGCAAAAAAGATAGCCTGGGCACATGAACAGGGTGGGGATGACAAGTAGACATCTTGAGTGCTCTTTTAGTATACTTGCAATATCTGAACAGAGTGAGGATGCCCCCCAGCACAAAAGATAGACCCTTATGCCAAATTTATAGTGGGAAATCGATAAGTGTGGTACAGGATATTAATAGATGTGGTACATACAGGTAGATATTGTCATCATTGGAGAGTTCCCTCCAAATTCATGAGATCAAATTTTTATCAAGTGTTAGAGGATCAGCCTACTACAAAGATTTTTGCCTTTTGTGCTTCATTCGGCCAGCACGGAACCTTTCTGGTCTTCATGAGTATTCAATACACATTTTCCCCATGACAGTTCTTAGAATCATTCCTTCTTTTTTTTTTCTTCCTCCCAGTGTCTACTCCCTTGAGTGTCCCTGTCAATGCCTGTGATCTATATGTTAGAATCTCTATGATTTGCCTCTCTGTACCCAAATTCCTGCAATATGTGTGAATGGTGATACATAAATTGCATGTGAAATGGTTTACATTGCTTCAGAAGGTATACACCTCAGGGGCAGATACCACCTCAAATGTGTGCTCTCTGTGGCTTTCAGCATGTTGTGAGAGATCAAATAATAAACTATAACAACAAAGACTCTTTTAGAAGTTTTCAGGCACATTCTCTTACTGTGCTACAGAGTCAACATAGAATTCCACAGGAAGTCTCTGTACTAACCCTTTTTCATTTTTGCAGTTTTGAATGTTAGGTGGTAGTTATCCTCTCTCTTTTTTCTCTCAAAATTTAGGAGGTCTGATGTGGGAAAAAAAAATCCCTGAAGACTTTAACCATTCACATACAGAGAGAACAACTGAGGAGACTGAAGGAATTTATTGAGAAGAGGCTAGTTAATAACTTTATAATACAATGCTTACTTGTTTTATGTATATGAAAGCAAGGGTGGATTTTCAGGTTAAAGGCTAAAATGCTGTATAAGTTTGCCCATGGAGTTTCACCTGGAAAAAAAGCAATTGTCATTCTAACCGGTAATAATAAGCTACCATTTGAAAACTATATAATGATGTAAATAGCAAACCATTATTAAATAGTCTTCTATGTACTTGTGGTTGTTTTACAGGTACTAGTTATATACTCTTTAAAAATTTTTAAAATTTTTTTGAATTATTAGTATTTTATTTGTCTGCAATTACATGTAAAAACAATTTTAACATTTGTTTTAAAATTTTTCTCTCTTTTCCCCCTTCCTGACACCCCTCATTAAGAAGGCAAGGATTTTGATTTAGGTTATACGTGCATAGTTATGTAAAACATTTCCATATTAGTCATGTGTAGTAGCAATTTAGATTTGAAGATCTTTCCCACCCATTAATAGGCCATGTGACCTGCTTATATCACAAGAAGCCTAAGTCAAGTGTGGTGAGAGGAGCTTCCTGATAGGAAGAGGAAGTTATATCACAGGAAATGGAGAGAGAGAGAGAGAGAGAGAGAGAGAGAGAGAGAGAGAGAGAGAGAGAGAGAGAGAGCGCAGTTATGGCTGCTAATGGCCACCTTTGTGATAGAACTGAACAGACTGATTTAGCTGTACTGTGAGTTTGTCTTTGGGAAGACCCAGCAGGGGGTCAGAGAGGTTTTGGGATGGCAAGGCTCCATGTTGTGATATTGTGTATTGAATTTTTTACTGCTCTTGTAGATTGGATAAATGGCTTGTGGGATATGGTTCTCTGGTGTCTGAATAAATGTTATGCTTCTTCTGCCTTCTTTGTGGAGAGTCTCTCATACTTTGCCACACAGAACTACAAAGGCATTTTGACAATTATCATCTGCATTGTTATTATTGCCTCACTGATATATCATGTTGTGAAAGAAAACATACATAAAAAAACCTAAGAAAAATAAAGTAAAAAAAATGCTCCAATTTGTATTCAGACACCATCCATTCTTTCTAGGGGATGGATAGCATTTTTCATCTCAAGTCCTTTAGAGCTGAGCCAAGTCATTCACAGCTGATCATCTTACAATTGCTGTTACTTTGTATACAGCATACTTCACTTTGTATTAGCTCATGTAAATCTTTCTAGGTTTTTCTGAGAGCATCCTGCTCATCATTTCTTATAGCACAATCACGTTCCACCACAATCACATAGCACAATTTGTTCAACTATTCCTCAAGTGATGGGCATAATCTCAATTTCCAACTCCCTGCCACCAGAAAAGAGCTGCTATAAATAGTTGTGTACATATAGGTGCTTTCCTCTCCACCCCCATTTTTTAAACCTCTTTTGGATATAGACCTAGTAATGGCACTGCTAAGTCAAAGGGTATTGATAATTCTATAGCCCTTTGGGTATAGCTCCAAATTACTCTAAAGAATGGTTGAATCAGTTCACAATTCCACCAACAGTGTATTAATGTCTCATTTTCCCACATCCCTTCCAACACTTGTCATTCTCCTTTTCTGTCCTATTAGCCAGTCTAATAGGTATGAGGTAGTACCTCAGAATTGTTTTAATTTGCATTCTTCCAGTCAATAGCCATTTAGAGAACCTTCTCTTATGGTTATAGATAGCTTTGATTACTTCATCTGAAAAATGATCATACGTCTTGATCATTCATCAATTAAAGAATGGATCCTATCTAAATTTGACGCAGTTCCCTATATATTGGAGAAATGAGACTTGTCAGAAAAACTTGCTTAATAATTTTTCATGCTCTTTCATGTAAAATAATTTACCCTATTGTACCCCTCCTTTTCCTTTTTTCCCAGGGCATTCCTCTTTCTCATCCCTTCCTTTTATTTTTTAGATATCATCCCTCTATATATATAACTCACAACTCTGACCTCTGTCTATATATATACTCCTAACTGCCCTAATAATGAGAAAGTTTTTATGAGTTACAAGTATCGTCTTCCCATGTAGGAATGTAAACAGTTTACTTTATTAAGTTTCTTATGAATTCCCTTTTCTGTTTACCTTTATCATTCTTCTTTTGAGTCTTATATTTAAGAGTAAAATTTTCTATTCAGCACTGGTCTTTTAATCAAAAATGTTTGAAAGTTCTATATTTCATTGAATATCCATTTGTTGGTTGTAATACTAACTCCTTTGACAACCAGAATAGCATATTCCAAGCGCTCTGAGCCTTTAATGTAGAAACAGCTTAATCTTGAGTTATCCTGACTGTAGTTTCACCATACTTGATTTATTTCTTTCTGGCTGCTCGCAATATTCTCTCCTTGACCTGGGAACACTGGAATTTGACAATAATATTCCTGAGAGTTTTCATTTTGGGATCTCTTTCAGGAGGTAATCAGTAGATTATTTCAATTTTTATTTTATCCTCTGGTTCTAGAATATCAGGGCAGTTTTCTTTGATAATTTATTGAAAGATGATGTCTTGGTCTTTTTTTTTTATCATGGCTTTTAGATAGTCTAATAATTTTTAAGTGATCTCTCCAGGATCTATTTTCCAGGTCAGTTGTTTTTTTTTTTTTCCAGTGAGATATTTCACCTTGTCATCTCTTTTTTCATTCTTTGGTTTTGTTTTATTGTTTCTTGATTTCTTATGATGTCATTACCTTCCATTTGCTCCATTCTAATTTTTAAGGAGTTATTTTCTTCAGTGAGCTTTTGTACCAGTTCTACTGTTGGCCAGTTCTACTTTGGCCAGTTCTACTTTTCAGGAGGTTTTTTGTTTGTTTGTTTGTTTGTCAGTGAATTTTTGTGCCTCTTTTCCCATTTGGCCTATTCTGCTTTTCTAGGCATTCTCCTCATTGGCTTTTTGTAACTCTTTACCATTTGATCTATTCTGTTTTTTAAGGTATTTTTTTCTTCAATATTTTTTGTATTTCTTTTACCAAGATGTTTACTCTTTTTTCATGATTTTCTTGCATCAGTCTCATTTCTCTTCACAAGTTTTCTTTTACTTCTCTTACTTGATTTTCAAAATTCTTTTTGAGCTTTTCCATGGCCTGAGACCAACTCACTTTTCGTGGAGGCTTTAGATGTTGGAGCTTTGACATTGTTGTCTTCTTCTGAGTGTGTGTTTTGATCTTTCTTGTCACCATAGTAACTTTCTATGGTCAGAATGTTTTTTTTTGTTGTTTGGTCATATTTCCAGTCTATTTCTTGACTTTTAACTCTTTGTTAAAGTGGGGCTCTGCTTCCAGGGTAAAGGGCACACTGGCCAAAGCTTCATGGGTTTTGTGCAGCTGTTTTCAGAGATACTTCTAGGGACCTATAAGTTCTCAGTTCTTTCAAGGAGGTATGATCTAAGGAGAAGTGTGTTTACTGCTCTCCTGGCCTATGCTCTGATCTGTGAGTGAATACCAGCATTCTTTTCTGCCCTGGAAATGTGATGAGGGGCTCTACTCCACTGTAGTCACAATTTATGGTATGCAAATACTCCTCCTTGCCCTGGCATTTCCACTTAGGACTGTGACCCAGATCCAAGTATGGGCAAAGCAACAGAGTCCTGCCCCTATGCCAGCAAAGAGACCCCTATAATATCCTCCAGATCAATTGTTCATCCCCTTATCTGTGGGTTGAGAGCTCTGGAAGCAGACCTACTGCTGCTGATTCAGTGGCTTCCAAAGCCAAAGTTTACTGGGGCTGGAACTGTGCTTGTGTGGCCTGCCCTGGACTGTTCTCCACTCTTACCCGGGTGTGACAGACCTTTACTGATGACCTTCTAAGTTGTCTTTGGCTGGAAAATTATTTTGCCCTGTCCTTTTGTGGGCTCTGCCACTCCAGCTATTGTTTTATGACATTTAAAGGTGTTCTGAGGGGTTTGGGGGAGAGCTCAGGTGAGTCACTACATTTTCTCTGCCATCTTGGCTCTGCCTCCCATAGTTATATACTCGTAACCCCATCTACATTGTGGTAGATAATTCACCTTTAACAGATTTGCTTAAAGTAAGAGAGGAATTCTAGAGAAGAGGAATAGAGTGGAGCTCTCATGTGAGCCTCAGTGAGCCTCATGAGGCAGTTAGTGGCTCACTTGATAGAACACTGGGCCTGGAGTCAGGAAGATCTGAGTTCCAATCTAGTCTCAGACACTTCTTAGTTATATGACTCTGGGAAAGTCATCTAACCTCTGATTGCCTGACAAAATGGATCTACTGGATCCCCTGGAGAAGGAAATGACAAACCACTCCAGTATCTTTGCCAAGAAAAGCCCAAAATAGGGTCATGGAGGGTCAGAAACTGAACAACAACAGTAACAACTGACCTTCATGGGGAATGAATCTGTGTCCTTTGGCTTCTAAATCTTTGTTTGGTCAACTAAGATGGATGTAGCACTATTTTTACTCCTGTGGGTCTGTGGGAATGAAGAGATCACAGCCTATTTTAGCTGTTTCCTCTTTATTCTCCTTGAAGAGAAAGAAATCAGGAAAGAGAAATGGCAATTCTCTAACAGCCTTACAGAGAACAAAGCCAGCCACTCTTAGGTTGCCACAGACTGTGGCCCATGTCATGTGATTTAAAGAGGATGAAGAAGGCCTCTTGACTCCCAAACTTTACCCCTAAGAAATTAACAACTCAATTCAATAAACATGTATTAAGTGTTTACTGTGTTCAGTGTGTTAGGGATACAGAGATGATCAACAATGGCATTCCTACATTTAGAGATTTACAGTCTCTGTGTAGTAGGGATATGAAACTTACATAGTAAAAGAGGGGTGGTTGTGATAGGGGCAAAGGAAGTGTAAACAGAAAGTGCTTTAGGGAAAAAAATGAAAAGGGGGAAAAAAACCTCTTTCACCTGAAGGAATCAAGAAAGGCTTCATGTAGTAAGGTGGCATCTAAGCTGAGCCTTGAAGGAAAACTCTTTTTAGTATGTCCAGATGAGGGCGATACTTGTGAAATGTACAGCAATGGGAAGCCACAGGATGGGATAAGAGAATAACTAGTTGTACAGTTTAGCTAAAATGTAGAATTCATAAACTTAAAGTAAGGCAGGACACTGATTAATCATTATTAGAATAATGTTAATATTCATTATAATAATAATGATACTAAATTCTAATGTTTGCTTTGCTTCTTGGGCTGAATATTCGCAGAAATCAAGCATACCAAAGCTAATTTTGTAAGGGTTTACAAAATGTTTTAGCCCCAGGAAGAAATATAATCAATGTTTTGGAGCCCTACTAAAAAGTATAGAAAAATGGGCAAAGTGAGACAGGTGGGGCTTTGGGTAGAGGGCAGTTCTCTTCTCAGCTGACAATGACATTGGGGGAGGGACTTATAGGTAGTAGGTATGGAAAAGGAATAAGCAAAGAAGCCAAAAGGAGAAAGGAGGGTGTAGGTACTATGGTAAGCAAGAAATATGAGGATAGAACCATGGAGAACAGATGGGAGTTTGTGAGCATCTGTGCTGAAGTCTGAGCCAGTACAGTGAGGATGATTCCACTGCAAATTATATCTTCGAGTATCCTGTGGGGCTGGTTCAGTCTAGGGTAGAAACTGAAACTGATGGCCTTCCTTACCTGCTCCCCTTTCCTTCTCTGCAGTAGATTGTATGGTGGGCATCTTACTTACTTTAAACCCACACATTTCCCTCTGGGCTTCAGAAATCTCTCTCTCTCTCTCTCTCTCTCTCTCTCTCTCTCTCTCTCTCTCTCTCTCTCTCTCCCTCTCTCTATCTCTCTCTCTCTCTCTCTCTCTCTCTCTCTCTCTCTCTTGTTTTTAAGCTGGCAAATGGTATAAAATAGTTGATCAACAGAAACATTAAACTGTGCATATATTCTACTTAATGCTTACAAATAGAGAGAAGATAAGACAGAGAATATTCATTATTTTAGAGATACAAAATAATTGGTTTAGGCTGATCCTGGGGGCTTGGAATTTATTCAGAACAGTTGGTCAAAGTGGGAGATTGTCAATGAATTCAGAAATAAGTATACCTCTAGAAATGAAATTGAAGGCTAAAATGAACAGCAAGGCCATGAAGGGAGAAAACCACAGGTACCTTCTTCCATCCATCGCTCTCTCCTTCTCTTCCTCTTCCTCGTCTTTCCTTCTCTCCTTCTGTCTCTTTGCTCTCTCTTTCTCTTCTTCCTTCCCTCCTTCCTTCTGTTTCTTCCATCCTTCCTTCTTTCCTTCCTTCCCTCCTTCCTTCCTTCCTTCCTTCGTTCCTTCCTTCCTTGTTTCCTTCCTTCCTTGTTTCCTTCCTTCCTTCTTTCCTTCCTTCCCTCCTTCCTTTCCTCCCTCCCTCCTTCCTTTCCTTCTTCTTGCCTTCTCTCCCCCTCTCTGTTTTTTTTATCCTTCCTTCTTCCCTCCCTCCCTCCCTCTCCCCCTATCCTGCAAAGAGAGGGAGAATGAGTTGCTTGGAAAGAGGAAATTATGGTCCTGAAGGCTCTAAGCTCTACCCACATGAAAGGAGGTTAGGTTGGTCATATACTCAATAAGTCCAGTGGCTCAACGTATAATGGACAGCTTGTCCTGCCTAGCTCCTCTAGCACTGCTTCCTGATTACATTTAGATATACAAATTCAGAAATGGGGAGTTTGTTTAATTCCTGAAATCCAGAGTCAATTGTTTGCAGGTCACGTTGATTTTATGTAGAAGAGCACATGTGTTGCAGTTCATAATGCTGAACCTGGAGTCAGGAAAACTTTTGTTCATATCCCAAGTCTGACTCATATTATGTGACTAAAGGCAAATCACTTAACTTCTCTGAGACTCAGATTTTTTATCTGTAAGATGGGAATAATAGCACCTGTAGAAGTGTGTGTCTCCCTCACAGAATTATTGCAATATGAGAATAAAGTAATAAATAGAAACTACTATAAAAGTGTCAGCTATTACTGTTATTGTGACCCAAATAGCCTGGCTTCAGCCATACGTACAATAATTGAAAGAGAGATTGCCACACTTTCCCACTCATTCTCATTATCCTTTCTTTTTTAATATAGCAAATATAGTTTCTTTATTAAAATGGTTAGCATAGCAACATTAAAGAACACTATTCTTTAAAAGGATACACATGAGCAAAATTGAAAGAAATAAACACTTATTTAAAGAAACAATTCTGTATCTTTCTCATTAATATTTAACTGTTATTGTTCTCAATTCTTTTCTTCCTTTCTCTTTATGACTTCAAAGAGAGAAACCCTTAGCTCTTTTTTTTCCTCAGCTACTTCATTCGATGTTGAAATCCTGATCTTGTTCAGAGTTCCACTTTGCAGTTTCATTTGTGGTAGTTTTGCACAGCGCTGTAACTTCACTCAAAGGAGTTATTGCTGTTGCGAGAATGAAGAGATGATGGTGGTTGAGAAATAGACAACAGACCTTATTTGTCATTAATAGGTGGTCTTCGTCCACTTTAGCAATCAGGGGTTGCTAGAGTAACTCAGTCTCTATCCCTGCTGGTATCCTTTAGTTTGTTCTCATTGGAAAACCTAAACCCTATAGATCTAATATTTCACCTGCCCTTTGGCTATAAGATCATGCTGATTTCTCATCTTGGCTTACATGCCTCTTTCAGGACCTTCTCCAGTGAACTACCTCCAAGATTGTTTTTCTTGTTCAAGTTCTACATACTAGCTTGCTAACTCTCGCAACACGTTATGAAACTGCACCGTTTTTGGTTTACTAACCTATCAAGTGGACATGCCACATTGTTGCTTTTTTATGTTACAGCAACCTGGGTATATTTCCTTTCTCTTAGTCTCTCTATTGACAACTTAGTAGCATTTTTCTTGCTCCATGGGGGATACAAATAAAGGGGAAGCATAGTTCCTGCCCTTCAGAAGCTTACAATCTAGACTGTAGAGACAACTTTTATAGACAAATAATGAGGAGGAAAATGGCAACAAAGAGAAGGGGAAACTACCCTAGAATAACCATGTATATTAATCAAATCAAATTGGTTGCTAAGGAAAAAAATATTGAGAATTTTAAATCATGCGAGACCAAGGTAGGTTGGAAAAAAATTGTTGGGAAGTGATGATATTTCATTCCTCTTTCCAAAAAGGCAAAAAAAATTTCCCTGGTAGCATTTTGACTCCTGAGAATCTCACCTCATCCAGGATAAGCTCATCAAAATAAGCTCAATACTTTTTCTTCTTTTAAATTTTTTTTCTTTTTTTTTCAATACTTTTTCAACTCTTTTTGCCACTACCCTCTGATTAGAGGAGTGGAAGGTGGTGCAGTAAACTTCTTCTAAAGCCTTGCCTTATAGAGGCTCAGATCAGACCTTTTCAGGTAATTCTCCATTTTCTATCAGTCGCTCCACTTGGTTTCAATTCCGCAGAATATCATGTCCCTTTGCTGGGTACTCCAGTGGCAATGACTCTCCCCTTTTCAGATTCCTTTTGTTTATTGTCTTCCCCCATTAAATGATAAGCCCCCCGAGGGCATGGACAGTCTTTCTTATTTGTATCCCCAGCACTTAACACGGTGCTTGGTACATAGTAGGCACTTAATAAATGTTTATTGAATTGAAGAAATCTTATTGGAATCTGAATCTGAATCTTTTCACCACACTAAGTAATTTTTCATTTTCTTTACCACCTTCATGGTAATTTCCTTATGAACAAGAGCTAAGAGTGTCTTTCAGAGGTCCCTCCATGTGACCAAGGCAGCATGATCCCCTGCCTAATATAGGTTGAGGAAGATTTGGGATCCCAAAGTGCAATGTGAGGAAGTACAGAGCACAAGAAGAAAGTTGGCAGAGAGAAAGTAGAGCAAGCCAGCTTCCTCTAGGAGAAATACTCTTAAGGAGGGATAATCAGGGAGGAAGGACATAGATCTGATTAGGTCACTGAGTAATTCATACTAAGGGAGGGTGGACATCTAAGGAATTGGTGACTCATTGATATTCAAACACCTCAGTGATGGGGTAAAGGGACTTAAGGGTTTTGAGTCTCCTTGGGGCTCTTGGTTGTAGCAGATGGGGAGGCTACTTAGGTCCTCACAGTACCCTCCCGCCCCCACCCTGGACTCTGAGAGAAGGATTAGGGGACACTGGAAAGAGAAGAAAAGATAGAGCAATGAGGAATGGTTTAGGAGGAGGAGATGGGCTAGACTAGGTCTTGAATTTAAACTTTACCTCCTTTACAATTTTGCCTGGGGTCAACCAAGTCAGCCTAGTAGCACCTATTTGTTTTAAAATCTGTCTGGAAAATATACCTTTCCCCCTGTTCTCCACCTCTTAGTTCTTCTTTCCCTCTGCTCCCATTTAGCTCTCTAAGTGTATTATTTAACTTGGTAAAGCACCTAAGGATGCTGAGTGTATACTGCAAAAGACACATTACAAAATAAAGCCAGGGGATATTGCATTATAAACTGAAGTGGTGGGGAACACATCAAACAAAATCTGTAATGTACTCAAGCTACAGTTACAGGCATTTCCCACTGCACTGAGCAAAGTAGAAGGAAGAGATGCCCTTAAATCTGTATCCATAAGGTAATATTCCCAGCTTACTTGTCATAAGTGTCTGGGATTCTTCTATCAGATCCCAGGGTAGAATAAGGACCAGCTGAAAAAAAGTATGCTCTGGTGAGATATTTTGCTTTATTGCCTCAGGCTCTTGAGGGTAGAGAGAGAAATGTTCCCTCAGAAATTCTATTAAAAATAAACCTGAGATGAGAATAACAACAAAAGCAGTGCTTTTTTTCAAGCAATTTCCTTATTAATGTTTAATATTTTTAGTATTAGTATAACAACCGTACTTCAGTAGGGGGAAAAAAACAAGTCAAGAAATTAGTTGAAAAGAATATGAAAAAGTCAAACCACTCCATATGCTTAGCTGTTACTCCTAAAGATTATTAACAAACAAAGTGTTCAGAAGGACAATAATTGTGCTGGAAACTCCTCTATCTAATGAGGATTTGGACTTGGTGATTTCTGAGGTCCTTTCCACTCTGACATTCTAGGATTCTGTAGGAACTGGTGTGACTCTCAGTTTTGCATTAAAGTTTAAGATATGGTGACATGTATATATGTGTATATTTAAGTTGAGTTGCACAGAATTTGTTGGTACTTTCATGTTGTTCTGAAACATAGTCTAGAGATGGACTGTGGCTACTGCCAAAGGAATTATTACATACTTACTTCTGATTCTTTTCCATGTCCTCCTCCTGCTTGAAACTTTCTCTTTTTTAAGCACTTTGGGGCTGGATATATACCCCCCTGTGCACTGAAATGTTTACATATTTAATATCTTAATTTGAAATCTCTCCTGAGATGGCTTTTCAACTCTGAGCATTTCTCTGTTCCCTAAGGTTGGCTACCTCATTAGGCCAAAATAGAGCCTCTTCAGTGAGATGACTCACCTCTTTTTCATGGTGATAAACCAAAATCTACTTTCTATCATCAATACCATAATGTAACAATAACTGTTCTGTAGTCATCAAATAGTTCTAGGGACCAGAGTTTCTGAACTATTAACTTTAAAATCCTCCTGTCAGTCATATGCAAATTAGACGCTGAGAAATATTTAACCTCAGGAATTTTTACCTTGCATTTCTTTTTTTTTCAGGGTCTGATAACTGCATTTTCCATTAGTTAAATTGTCAACTTGTCCACATTTGAAAGGGGCTATCCTTTACATATTTAAATTATATATACGTATATCTATATGTACACACACAAATGCACTCACACACACATATATAATACATGTGTATTACATATCACATATATGCATGAATTTTCAATAGCTATGATCCACAAAATCTAGAGGTTCCTACTGAATTGGAAAGAATTTCGCATAAGGCCTATTGATAATCATAAGCCTGGCTAACCTGAGAAAAACTTATATGAAGAAAGATTCACAATTTTCTTCATTTTTTTAATATTTATTTTTATTTTTGGTTTACAACAGACGGTTCTACATAATTTTGAGTTCCAGACCCTCTCCCCTCCCTCCCCCTCCCTCCCCAAGAAGGCATGGAATCTCATATTACTACCATGAATGACTTCGCATTGAATTAATCTATACGCTAGTCAAGTTGTGGAGAATTATGACCAATGGAATGAATCATGAGAAAGAAGAAATAGAACCAAAAACAACAACAACAACAACAAAACCCCCAAAAACAAAAACAAAAGAAAAGAGAAAAAGGCTAGCATGAAGTGTGCCTCAATCTGCATTAATTGCTTTGAATCTAGTGGATGCTACATTTAGAAGGTAGAAAAAGTAGCCATAATATTAAGAAAAAGAAGTTGGAGAAGAACGAGGAAGGCAGTAGCACATAACAATAGAACCAATGAATGTCAGAGCTGGAGGGGATGTCAAAGTTCACTTAGTACAATGGCTCGCAATCTGTAGGCTGTAGATTCTTGCTGGGGGAGCGTGAAGTTATTTCAGGGGATGTGAAAATCCATGGAAAGGCAGCTTCTACCATGTTGCGAAGGCTTTAAACATGGTTCCAGGAATCCACCATGTCTGATGTCCAAGGATCAGCAACAAAATGGAGAGTCTCATCACCTACATAGAAAACTTTACTGAGATCCAGCCTCTGTTTCTTCCACATGTACAGCTATGGGAGGAAGGAGAGAAAGAGATGGAAGAAGAGGATAGGCAAGAACAGGGAAATAGGAGGATGAAAGAACAGGAAGGAAGAGGAATTAGAAGAAACAGTGAGAAAGGAACTTGGAAGCATTTTCTATCAGTATGAAAGAAGAGTCAGGAGCATCACTTTCTCTCACATTCACCAAATGGATGAAAATAATAACAATAAAAACAAACAACTGAAATTTATGTAGCTCTTTAAAGTTTTTAATAGAGCTTTATATGCATTATCTCATTTGATTGTACTGATGATTTGCAGGATCCTGGTGTTTGTGGGTGAACACTCATGCCATTTCAGAACCTGTCTCTCCTAACCAGAACCTGTTGATAAATGAACTATAAGGATCCCCTAGGGTATCTACCAGGTAAATGCATCTAATTTATTGGCCTTCTTCCTCTTTACCCATTATCTTCCAAAAGGCATCTATGAATCTTCAGGAAGTAGTATACTTCTGTTAAACCCTGACCAAATTCATAATCATCATACTACTTCTGATGGGCTACTTGTGTCAGTAGCTGTTGTGCTTCATCTTCTGTTTCTAATTGGAGTTCCAGTATCTTAACTGAGATACTAGTGTAATATAAACTAAAGAACACTGGACTTGTAGTCTCTGTGCCTGTGCCTCTGTGCCTATTATTATTACCTGTGCCCCTCTTGGGCAAATCTCTTAATCTGTCTAGCTCTCAACTTTTTTTTTCCTGTAAAATGAGAAAGTTGGAGTGGATAAACTTGAATTTCTCTTCCAGCTCTAGATATATGATCCTATTATCATCTTCAATGGATAGTAACTGTTTTTTCCATTGAAGTAATCTTCAGATGCTTTATTGTGGTTGGAATGGGACCCAGAGTTCCTGACAGTTATACAGTAGTTTTCTCCATGCTGGAAATGCTCAATATGGGTCTGGTGAGTGACCAGCCCACATAGGCTTGAAGGAGGATCATCACCAGATCTTAGCTTCAGGATGATGAAAATTTTAGTTACAACAACTCATGAAGATACCTCCATTAAGTCAGTGATATCAAAATCAAGTAGAAACAGGAACCACTAATCCATACATAAAGATTCCTGTAGGCTGCAGTATTAGAGACCAAATTGCCATTATTCACTGGACCATGGAGAAAGCAAGGGAGTTCTAGGAAAACAAAACAAAACAAAAAACTTACTTCTGCTTCATTTATTACACTAAAGACTTTAACTGTGGATCACGATAAAATGTGGCGAGTCCTCAAAGAGACTGGAGGACCAGATCATCTTACTTGTCTTCAGCAGGCCAAGTAGCAACAGTTAGAACCAAACATGGAACAACTGATTGGTTTCAGATTGGAAAAGGAGTATGACAAGGCTATATATTATCACTTTATTTACTCAACTTAGATGCAGAGTACATCATGAAAAATGCCAAACTGAATGAATCAAAATCTGGAATTAAGGTTGCTGGGAGAAATATAAACAATCTCAGATATGCAGACAAAACCACCCTGATGACAGAAAGTGAAGAAGAATTAAGAAGCCTTTTAATGAGGGTGAAAGAGGAGAGTGTAAAAGCTGTCTTGAAGCTTGAAAACAAAACAAAACCAAACCTAAGATCTTGGTAACTGATCCATCACTTTCTGGCAAATAAAGGGAGAAGAAATGGAAGCAATGTCAGATGTATTCTTGGGCTCAAAGATCACTGCAGACAGTGTTCACAGCCATGATATTGAAAGACACTTTCTCCTTTGAAGGAAAGCTATGACAAATCTGTACAGCAAAAGCATAGACATTACCTTGCCAACAAAGTTCCATAGAATCAAAGCTATGGTTTTTCCAGTAGCCATGTGTGACTGTGAGAGCTGGATTGTAAGGAAAGCTGAGCACTGCAGAATCAACACTTTTGTACTGTGGTGCTGGAGAAGACTTTTGAGAGTCCCTTGGACAGCAAGGAGATAAATCAGTCAATACTTAAGGAAATTAATTCAGACTATTCATTGGAAGGTCAAATACTGAAGCTGAAGCTTAAATACTTTGGCCACATAATGAGAATTCAGGACATTTTGGAAAAGACCCTGATGTTGGGAAAGATTGAAGGCAAAAAGAGAAGGGCATGGCAGAGCCTAAGATGGATAGTGCCATGGAAACAGTGAAGGTGAGCTTCAACAGAATCCAGGAGACAGTGGAGGATAGAAAGGCCTGGCAGGTTATGGTCCATGAGGTCATGAAGAGTCAGACAAGAGTGAACAACAACAACAAGGCTGCATGTTGATTTAGTTTTAAGAGGTAATGTTATCTATGTTTATATTTATATTTATTTATTTGATTTAATATTTCCCAATTATATTTTAATCTGGTTTAGGCTGTGCTTGGAGTGTTGGAGTACCTCTGTATTAAGGCATAGAGGGTATTACTTCCTTTGTTGGTGGAGGAGTACACACATTGCAGAAACTGCATATGTTGAAGCACTAAAATAATAATCAAAATAGTTATTTTCTCTTTTGTAATTGCATATCCAGCCCCAATTGTAAATTTTACCTTAATGTTTAGAACAGATATAGCTCTGTTCCTTCTAGGTCTTATCAGAATCCTCCCTCATACATTATCAATTAATCAATCAATCCATCAACAAGCACTTATACATTTCTTTCATCACTTAGTCTATCACTGAAAAGCATTTTCCTAAGGCTGGAACTCAAGCTCATTTCAAAGCCCCACCTCTTAAAAAATTAAAATTAATCTCCTGGTATTCCAAATATATTTTTTTCATGTCTGATACCTAGAACTGCTCAATGATCCCCAGATATCCTTAATAAGAAATATTGGCAAGTGCACATGCCAGGCACTAGGGAATATATCCAAACCCAGATTGCTAATTTAATAATAGATATCTAAGGAAGAAACTGGTTACTACCTGTAAAGCTATGCCTACTCTGATCCATGGCAGAGTCAGCATAACTTTAACAACTGCTGCTGATTTGCCTTTTTTGGTGGGGGGTAGCTCATCACGTTTCCTATTTATATATGCTAAAACTCACCAAATGTTTCTTTTTTTGCATATGACTAACTTTTGATTCCAGGCTGCATTAGTTTTGTTTGTACAAAACTTTTTTTTTAATTTTATGAAATCAAAATTATCTATTTTACTTCCAATGATCTTCTCTATCTCCTGTATGGTCATAATCTCTTCCGTTATCCATAAATCTGGCAGGTACATTTTCCCATGTTCCCCTAATTTACTTATGATATCATCCTTTATATCGAAATCTTATACGCATTTTGAATTTATCTTGGTATACAGTGTGTGATATTGGTGCCTAATTTTTGCCAAACTCCTTTCTAGTTTTCCCAACCAATTTTTGTCAAATGGAATTCTTGCCCCTAAAGCTTGCATCTTTGGGTTTATCAAACATTAGATTACTGTCATCATTTACTACTGTGTATTGTGTACCTAATCTATCCCACTGATCCACTCACCACTCTATTTTTTAGCCACTACCAGATCATTTTCATGATTACCACTTTGTAATATAGTTTGAAATCTGGAACTGCCAGGCCACCTTCATTCACATTTTCTTTTTCATTGATTCCCTTCATATTCTTGACCTTTGTTTCTTACAGGCAAGTTTTCTTATTACTTTTCCTAGTTTTACAAAATACTTCCTTGATAGTTTGATTGGCATGGCACTGAAAAAGTAAATTAACTTAGGTTGATTTGTCATTTTTCTTATATTGGTTTGCCTTACCCATGAATAATTAATTCTCCAAGTGTTTAGATCTGTCTTTATCTACATAAAAAGGTTTTTTCGTAACTGTGTTCATATAGTTCATGGGTTTGTCTTGGCAGATAGACTCCTAAGTATTTTATATTCTCTACAGTTATTTTAAATAGAATTTCTCTTTATATTTCTTCCTAGTGAACATTGTCAGTAGTGTGTAGGAATGCTGATGATTTATGTAGGTTTATTTTATATCCTGCAACTTTGCTGAAGTTGTTAATTGTTTCAACTAGTTTTTTTTTTCATTAATTCTTTAGGGTTCTCTAAACATAGCATCATATAATTTGCAAAAACTTATAGTTTCATTTCCTCATTTTCTATTTTTATTCCTGCAATTGCTTTTTTATTAAATTATTGTTATAGCTAGCATTTCTAGTATAATATTGAATAATAGTGGTGATAATGAACATCTTTTCTGTACCTCTGATCTTATTGGGAAGACTTTAAGTTTATCCCTATTACAGAACATATTTGCTCTTGGTTTTAGATAGATGGTACTTATCATTTTAAGGCTCCATTTATTCCTATGCTTTCTAGTGTTTTTAATAGGAATGCATTTTGTCAAAGGCTTTTTCTGTATCTTTTGATATAATTGTATGATTTTTTGTTTTGTTATGGATATGGTCAATTATTCTGAAATTTTTTCTAATATTAAACCAGTGCTGCATTTCTAGTATAAATCCCACCTCATCAAAGTTTGTGATCTTTATGCTGTATTATTGTAATCTCCCCATTAGTATGTTATTTAAAATTTTTGCATTAATATTCATTAAGGAAATTGGTGTATAGTATTCTTTCTCTGTTTTTGCTTTCCCTGGTTTAGGGATCAAAATCATATTTGTGTCAAAAAGAAATGTAGTAGGATTTTTTCTTTACCTATTTTTTTCAAATAGTTGTAGAGAATTGGGATGGATTGTTTCTTAAATGTTTGGTAGAATCCACTTGTAAACCCATCTGGTGCTAGAAATGTTTCTTAGCTCATTTATAACTTGTTCAATTTCTTTTTTCTAAGATAGGGTTATTTAAATATTCTATTGCTCTTCTGTTAACCTGAACAGTTTATGTTTTTGTAAATATTTGTCCATTTCTCTTAGACTGTTAGTTTTACTGTCATGTAATTGGGCAAAATAATTCCTAGTAATTTGTTTTAATTTCATATTCATTACTAATTCATTTACCCTTTTCATTTTTGATACTAATAAGTTGGTTTCTTTCTTTTTTTAATCAAATTAACAGATAACATATTTTTTTCATAAAACCATCTCCTAGTTTTATTCACTAGTTCTTTTTTTCAACTTTCAATTTTATTAATCTCTCTTTTGATTTTCAGGATTTCTAATTTGGTATTTAATTGGAGATTTTTAATTCATTCTTTTTCTAGTTTTTTTTAAGTTGCACACTCAATTCATTGATTTTATCTTTCTCTTTTATTGATGCATGTGTTTAGAGACACAAATTTCCCCAAATATTGCTTTTGCTGTATCCCCCAAATTTTGGAATGTCTCAGTGTCATCATCTTTAATGAAATTATTGATTATTTCTATGTTTGTTACTTGATCCACTGATTCTTCAGGATTGAATTTTTTAGTTTCCAATTCATTTTTAGTCTTTACTAAATGTAATTTTTATTGTATTATGATCTGAAAAAGGTGGATTTAATATTTTTTCCTGCATTTGGTTGTGAGATTTTTATGCCCTGATTCACAATCAATTTTTGTGAAGGTACCATGCACAGAGGTATACTCCTTTTGATTCCCTTTCAGGTTTCTCCAGAGGTCTGTCATATCTAACTTTTCTTCTCTTTTAAAATTTTATTATTTATTTATTTATTTAATTTTCTTTTAAAATTTTGCCAGAACACATACAGAATAGAGAAAAGAAACAAAAACATATCATAAACTTAAACATTGAAACTTAAATACAAAGTAAGAAAGAAAAAAAGCATGTCATGTGCATAGCAGAACATAAGAGAGGATTCAAAATATGTAACAATAAATTTTCATTTCAAGAAAGCCTGTATGATAAATAATATACCTTGTGTTGGAAAATTGTCCATTTTTGCTTCCTTGTGTTTTCTTTTGTTCTCTGCTGTGCACTTTTAAACTTTGTTCTTTTCCCCCTCCCCTAGCCCTCCAGAAGGCTACAATAGAGTTTAGATATGTTTCTCAATATATACGTACACATACAGATATATACATACACTTATCCATATACACATGTGCATATAGACATATACTTTCCCAAATATACTCTATTCCTGATCTTTGTTTTTATGTTTGTACATATCTCTTGTTTCCTATCCCTTCTGCCTCCTCTACTTTACTTCTACCTGCTACATTTCCCTCCTATAACTTGCCTACACCTCTCCTCCACCAAACACCCTGCCCTCCTATTACTTGCCTTCCCCCTTCCAAGAATACCTGCCCTATCCTCCCATTCCCATTAATCTAAACACCCTTTACCTATTCCCTCATTCTCTCCTCTAAAAATCCCTCCCTTGTCTTCTCCCCCCTCACTATACCCTTACCAGTTTATTTCTTCTAAATTCAGAAGACTTTTATACTCTTCTAAATATATATATATATATATTTCCCTCTTAAACCCATTCCCAATAAAAGTAGGTTACCAGAACTACCAACCCTCCTTCCCCATCTAAATCCTCTGTATCCTTTCTTCCTCTTGCACCTCTTTTATATAAAATAATTACTCTTTTTAGCTGTTTATAAGTGGTTTTACTTTTTAAATTCATATCATAGCCAAAGTTATCCCCTTCTTTCTTAGTGCTTGACAATTATTAATAAGAATGTTAGACATACTTTTTATGTTATATAAAAGGTAAACAGTCTGTCCTTATGAATCCTTTACAATCAGTCTTTGGTATGTACCTTCTGTTCTCTTGGTTCTTGTATGTCAAATCTTCTATTAAGTTGGGGATTCTTTTTAACAAAGTCTCGCAAGTTTGAAGGTTTTTCAAATGTCCATTTTTTTTTCATTCAAGATAATACTTAAATTTGCAGGGTATGATATTTTCGGCCAGAGCCCCGGGTGTTTTGCTCTTTGATTTATTGTGTTCCAAGACCTGTGGTCCTTTAATGTCTCTGCTGCTAGGTCGTGTGTAATTCTAATTGTGGCACCATCATATTTAAATTATTTTAATCTTGATGTTTTTAATATTTTATCCTTGAGCTGGTGGTTTTGGAAGTTGACTATGATATCCCCATGAGTTTTCCTCATAGGATCTCTTTTACGTGATATTTGATGAATTTTTCCTATTTCCACTTCCCTGACTTGTTCTAATGCTTCAGGACAATTTTCTTCAATTATTTCTTGTATTATTGTATCAAGAGTCTTTTTATTTTGATCATGACTTTCAGTTACTCTGATTATCTTTATATTTCTTTTCTTGATCTATTCTCCAAATCTGTTGTTTTTCTTATAAGATGTTTCACTTTTCTCTTCTATTTTTCATTATTCATGTTTTGTTTAATTATTTTTTGATATCTTATAATTTCACTGGCTTCACTTTGCCCAATTCTAATTTTCAAAGTGTCATTTTCCTCCTTGAGATTCTGGATCTCTTTTTCTAATTAGTTGATTTTCCTCTTGTTTTTCTTGGATTATTTTTATTTTTGTTTATTTTTTCCTCCATCTCTGTCATTTGATTTTTAACGTCTTTTTTTAAGATCTTCTATAAATTCTTTTTGGGCAAGTGACGATTTGACATTGCTGTTTGGGAGTTACTTTACTTCAATATCCTCCTCTCAAGACGAACTCTGATCAGCTCTATTCTGATAATAGGTTTCTATGGTTGGATTCTTTCTCCCTTTGCCTGTGCATTTTTGTGGTAATAACTTGATTTTTGTAATCACCTCTAGCCCTTGGGTATGGGAAATGGTGCCTCTTGCCCCAGATCTTCAGTTCTCCCCTCTAGTCTGGAACCAAAGCCAAACCTCCACCCTCCTGTAAGTGCCTACAGCCAGCGGCTTTCTGCCGCACTGCGCTCACCTGGCCTGTGCTGTTAGCGGCACAGCTGGGTCTGGCATTCCTCATTCAGCAGAGGTTCCCGCAATCTTCTTGGGCTCAAATGCAGGACTCCCCTCACTATCCTGGGATACAAAGTTCCAGTTGCTGGAGCTGAGGCAGCCTCTCAAAACAACTAACCCCAGGGCTTGCCACTAGTTGTTTAAGGGTCTTGCCACTTGTTAAAACAGAACCTAGCCTGGAGGTGTTTACTCTTCTCAGGGACCAAACTGCCTCCAGGGATTTTTCTTCAGATCTTCTCAAACTGTCCCGGGAAGATCCTGGTTGTGCCCCTATTCTTCTTTGTCTCCACCCACACTTTGTTCACCATAAGGTGCTATTTTAACTCTTTTGTGGGGGAGAGAACTTGCAATTTTCTGACCTACTCGGCCATCTTCCCAGAATCCTCTCATATCTAACTTTTCTAAGATGCTATTTATCTCCTTGACATTTTATTTTGTGGTGACATTTATCTAGCTCTGAGAGGGGAAAATTGAGGTCTCCCACTAGTATTGTTTTACTATCTATTTCCTCCTATAATTATTTTTGCTTTTCCTTCAACAATTTGGATGCTATGCCATTTGGTACAAATGTTTAGTATTGATATTCCTTCATTGTTTATGGTTCCTTTTTAGCAAGATGCAGTTTCCCAACTTATCTCTTTTAATTAGGTCTATTTTTGCTTTTGTTTTGTTCAAGGTCATGATTACCGCCTCTGCTTTTTTAATTCAACTGTACTCTGGTTCTTATCCATGAAAGACGCTTGATCCCTTGGCATTACAATTGATACTGTTCCTCTGAGTGCAAAATCACTTGGGACCAGAAGAAATACTGCCCCTCAAGGCTTCCATTCCTCTTGAACAAAAGTGCTACTTTCTGCCTTTTAACTATTACCTAGAAGTAGGTAGTTAATGGAGTTGCCATACAGCATCTGTTCCTGTGTTCAGTGTTAGCACAAGGGTCCCCTGTAATCTCTTTCTGACAAGTTGCCAGGTTCTCTTACTTGTAGCTGGCTTGAGAGTTACCAATGCTGCAGTTGCTTTTTTTGTCACCACCTAGTCCCACCACTGGCGCTTCATCCATGTGAGCTCCAGGCCAGCCTCATGTCATAAATGACATCCTAATTTGTCTTGGACTGAAAGAATGTCTCATTCTGATCTTTTGCAGGCTCTGCCACTCCAACATTTGATTTGAGATGTTATTTTAAAGTTGTTTTGAGGAGAATGTTGAGAGAGCTCAGCTAATAGCTTTCTCTATAGTGCCATCTTGGCTCTACTCTGGGAAGTTAACTATCTTATTAATGACTTCAGTTCTATGTCTTATCTTTAACCTGGCTTAAGCCAGACAATGTTCTCTATTCAAATGGAGAAGTCACTGTATAGGGCAACATATTTGATATGGCATTATGGTACAGAGCAAGGTATTACTAGTACCTTATACTTTAACAAGGATAAGTATCAAAAATTTTTTTTCACCTAAGAATAAGTTTTGGTAATTAGGAAGATAGGCTAGAACCAAATTGGATAACTTATTTTTTAGGAATATCAATTTGAAGACGGTCTGGAGAGAAAAGACCAGTAAGAATAATTAGAATAGCAATATACAACTCAAGTAGAAATAGAGGTAGGGGGTGTATAAAGGTACTTGTAGGCATAAATTGACTTAGCAAAACACATATAAACATTATCTATGTTCTATTGTGTTTTTATTCATTTTGTTAAATATTTCCCAATTGCATTTTAGTCTGGTTCAGCTGCTGAAGAATGTTGCCCCAAAGTATTTAACACCTCTGAACTACGAGAGTATTGCAACAGTCCAAATGGAAGGTGATGAGGACTTCCACCAGGGTGATTATGATGTTAGTAGAGACAAAGGTTTTAGTGTGGGAGATCTTGAAGAGAAGGAACTGACAGAGCTTGACAAGATATTGGATATGGGGTATGAGTGAGGGTAAGGAGCTGAGAATGAGACCTAATTTGTAAGCTTGGGTATCTAGAAGAATGGCAGTGCTCACAGCAAACATAAAGAAATTAGGGGAAAGAGTGTTTTCTGAAGAGTAAAATAATGAGATTTTTTTGTTTTTTAGACATGTTGAGCTTGAGATGTCTATGGGACATCCAGCGAGAGATATCAAGCAGATAGTTAAAGATGCGGGATTGAATTTCTAAGGAAACATGTGGGTTGGAGTTATAGATTGGATAGTCAGCTTCATAGAAATGATAGTTGAATCCATGGGAGCTGATGAGATCACCATGAGTGACAGTGTGGATTTGAAATGTTACATGCATTTTCAGAGATCATTGTATTCTTAGTTTTACTTAACTGTTTTACTTTGTTTGAGGAGAACTTTCACTAAGAGGGAGTACTCTGTAAATGTTTGTAAAAACAAAAACATCAATTCAACTTTTTTAAAAAAGAGAATGATAATGTAAAGAGAAATGGAGAACTCTCAGGACATACTCCTGGAGTCCAGCTACACTTAGGGATCTGGATCACAAACCTGAAAAGAAGAAAGAAGATGAATATGTCAGGTAGGAAGAGGACCACTAGAAACAGGCTTGGGTACAGAAAGATGTCAATTGAAGCTCATGTAGAGGAAATTTTCTGGAGGAAATAGAACTCAAGTTGGATCTTAAAGAATGGGTCAGATATGTGTAGACAAAGAAGTAGAAGGATCACTTTCCAAGAACAGGAGGAGAACACCATGAGCAAGGGCAATAATATTATGTAATGACATTAATTGTATTTTATCTTTTCATGTATCCTTCTCCACTAGATTGTAAGATTCATGAGGACAGAGACTCTGTTTCAACTATTCAGACTGTACAAATGAATTCCAGATACTCTCCAAGTTTTCAGAGGGCTTCCATAATTCCTCCCTTCCCTCTTACCACCCCCCATTTTTCCAATGGAAATTAAATACTTATTTCCAGCTGTTCTTATTAGAGCTTTCTGCAGCATTGTCACTGAACTGTTTGGTTTCCTCATTTTCTTTTTGCATGGCCCAATAATGATAAATTGTTTTACCTAACACCTAGACCAGTGCTCTGAACATAGAAGGTATTTAGTTAATAATTGTTGAACTGGATTAAGGGCACAGAATGAGAAATGACCGTGACTTGGGGGAGGGAGAGGATGAGAGAATTAGCTGGTCTTTTAAGATCCTCCTTCTGCAGAGATTTTGAAATGAACAACTTTTTAGAAATTTCATGGAATCAATGCAAGAAAAAAGTGTTAATGTTGTATAGCTACTTCAAGGCACTTAAACAAATAATTTTAATGAAGACCCAAGAATAAAATATCAGTAGAAATCATAATAAAGGAGTGGTACAGTTTTCAGGTCTAGGAAACTTTTGATCTATTTAGGATATACATCTTTCAATTTACTGGTGTTTCCTTCAGGGACAAACCAATCCCTAATTAAGTAAAATAATTAGCCAATGTTTAAAAATACTTTGAAAAGGAAAGTCACCAAAAAGAAAAAGCCTATCAGCAAAGGGCCTTATTATTTCAGCTCTATCTCCTCATTTTTGTAGCAAGAAATGGGAAAATTAATTCTTATCACTGATCAGAAATTACAGCTTCCAGAATAATGAATTTAAATGGCAACAAGGAAAATCCATTTGAAGTGGCTTAGCCATTTGTTTTAACTTGTTCATTTGCCTGTTTATATTTCTACCATTGAATGATTTGAGGCTAGCATGTGAAGACCAAAGAAATGAAGCTACTTTTAAAAAGACGGCAATATGTTATCATGGCTCAGGCATTAAGTCTCAGTTCAGTAACAAAAATGCTTGGGTAAACTGCTTTGTGATTTAATGAAGGCTACTATCAGTAACATTTTCCTCACTCCTAGGCACAATATTCTTAAGAGGTTACAAACTACACCATATTCAAAGGAAGACACCAAGATGATGAAGAGTTTTAGAAAACATTTCATGGGGTGAATTGAGAAACATAGCTTTCAGGGCCAGAGAAGTGATAATCCCCCTGTACTTGGCTCTGGTCAGAACATATCTGGGAAATGATGTTCAGTTAAGGTCCCACAGTTTAGGAGGAAGATTGAGACTGTACAATATACAGAGGAGGGAAACCAGAATGGCAAAGAATGTTGAGTCCTTGATATATGACCAGCTGAAGGAATTTTGACATATTGTCAAAATGGGGGTATCTGGTGGAAGAGGGATTAGTCATGTTCTGTTTAGCCTCAGAGGGCAGTACTAGAAACAGCGAAATCCTGGAAGTGTTCTAATAGCTTTGATAGCTACCTTCCAAGGAGAGGTTCTTATATAGAAGGTGAGCTTCTGTAGCTGACCTCTAAAATCCTGTTAACTAAGAAAGCCTATGATTCTAAGTCCCTTTAGTGTCTTCCCACTTTTTTCCTTGATTTCTCTAGTGTTCTCCCTCTTCTGCTCTCTAGATGACCAGAGCTTTCATGCTTCCATCTGGATATATGAAGTGCCCTCCTTTCATTCTCCACTCAAAATTATTTCTCCTGTATTGTAATCCTTAATAAAACTTTTATTACCTTTAGGTTGATACCATCTAGTCTGTGTTGGGTATTAGGAGGCAAATAGTTGTGATTAAAGTGATTCATGATAAGGTGTAAATGAGGCTTAACTTTCTCAACTTATTTGTATTTTAGAAAAAAAGATCTTGTTGACTTGATTAAATCTTTAAATGGCTACTTTAATTCACTACTCTGACTGACACTGACTTCTTTTCCCACTTTCTCACACTTCCTCTCCCCAGGACATAACCTAGAAAGATTTTGTTGTTGTTCAGTCAAGTCATGTTTGACTCTTCATGACCCTATTTGGGGTTTTCTTGGCAGAGATATTAGAGTGGTTTGCCATGTCCTTCTCCAGTTCATTTTACAGATGAGGAACTGAGGCAAATAAGGTTAAGTGACTTACCCAGGGTGACACAGCTGGTAAGTCTGAGGCCAGATTTGAACTTAGGAAGATGAGTCTTCCTGGTTCCAGACCTGGCACTCTATCCATTGAACCACTTGGTCAGCAGCTTTCTGAAAAGTTTTTGACCTCCTGAAACAGAACATTGGTGTATTCTTTAAAATTCATTATTCATTGTTATCTGTTAATGCTGTTAATGTACAAGATACTGTGTTAGCTATTAGAGACAAACATATGATTAGGTTCTTACAAGTATCTTTTGATATTAGCATACTTGGTGTAATGCTTCATTGGTATCAGTCTTTGATTTTCTATTAATACTTAGCTATCAGATACCTGGAGTAGTTTACCTATCTTCCTTCTAGCTGTTTCACCAATAATGATGCATTGAATCTATGTAAATTATACTGGTTAGATTCTTTGACATCTCTCTTCTCAGAAATTCATATCTTCTGAGAGCTATAGGTAAACAAGTTTGGCTATGTTGACTCAAGTGTTAAACATAAGCAAGTCAAACATCTGATTGATAATAACCTTGTTGTGGTTAACCAGAATTATGGTTAGAAAACAGGTTTTTTTTTTCCTCAGGTGGAGGGGAAGGGTATGAAATTAACTTTAAAAAACCTATCTGAACTAACTAGTTAGGGTGATGAAACCAATGTGTTTATGGAAGCATAAACTAAGATGAAACTGCACCATTATGTCCATGGGGATAGCAAAAATTATCAGTTCCTCATTTTGAAGTTTGAGTCTTTAATGAGACATTATTAGACTTAGAGTACGAATGAAGCTTATTTGCCCCCAGTGCCAATTAACAAATCTTTATCGATCACCTAATATGTGGCAAGGCACTGTGACAAGGCCGGTGAGGGATACAAAAAAGTTTGAGACACCATCCTTTCCTTTAAAGAGTTTGTAGTCTAGTTGCATAGACAAAACTTAACATGAATAGATAACTTAGCATGAGGACGAGCCTTAAAGGACAGGAAATATTTGCATAGGTGGTGAAGAGGTGAGAGGACATTCTAGGCCTAGAGAATAGCATAAATCAAGGAATGCAGGTGAGAATGCAATTTTTTGGTCCAGATAAATAATTTAGACTGGCTGGAACATAACAGTTTGTGCTGAGGAATAATAGCAGGTAAATTTGGAGAATTAAGGTGCTAGATGGTGAAGGCAGCACTCAGCTAAAGAGTGTACAGCCTGGCAAAGTGAGAAGACGGCTGCAGGAACGGAGCTCAGATCTTGGCTCTGCCAAATGTATAACTTTGCACAGTTGCCTAGAGTCTATAGACTTCTACAACCTATACAAACTATAAAATCAATCCATCAATCAACATTTATTAGGCACCTACTATACGCCAGGCACAATGCTAAGTGCTGGGGATATAAAAAGAGGCAAAAGACAGTCCCTGCTCTTAAGGAGCTTACAATCCAATAGGGGAGATGCAAACATGCAAATGTATCTAGACAAATCAAGCTACATAGAGGATAAATAGGAACTAATTAAAAGGAAAAGTACTCAAATTAATGAGGGTTGGGAAAGGCTTCCTGCAGAAGATGGGATTTTAGTTGGTACTTAAAGAAAGCCAGGGAGGAGAGCACTCCAGGTATGAGGGACAGCTAGAAAAAAAAAAACCACCAGAGCTGAGATATGCAGTGTTTTGTTTGTGGATCAGCCAGGGGGCCAGTTGTCACTGGATGGAAGCATATGTGTTGGGGAGTAAGGTGTAAGAAGACTGGGAAGGTAGGAAGGGCTTAGGTTATGTCTGCTTTGAATGCCAAATATATAGTATTTTACATTTGATCCTAGAGGCACTTGGGGTTTATTGAATAGGTGGATGCCATGATCAGGTTTGTTTTGGGAAAGTCTCTTTAGCAGTTGAATGGAGAATGAATTGTAGTAGGGAGATCATTGAGGCAGGAAGACCCACCAACAGGTTATTGAAATAATCAAGGTGTGAGGGAGATAAGAGCCTGCACTAGAGTTTTGGCAGTGTCAGAGGAGAGGAGGGGGCATGCTGTTGAGTTTGTCCTTCATTTTTGAGGAGGACCATGACAACAGGAAAAAATGATGACATGACTTGCTGTTGACTTTGATTTGAGTGAGGGAGGGCTATGCAAGGTCACCAGTATCTTTCTCTTCCAGAGCCATCTGGATCCAGTGACCTGATATTCATCAGGATGACTGGAGATGACCCAGGATGCATTGAGAGACCCTGGCCCTTTTAGACTAAGGCCTTTTCAGGTTCTCACTTAGAGTGAGGTAATGCCACCCATTCAGTGAATAGGCCTCTTTAAGAAGTCAGTCAAGGGATGGCCCCTTTAATCAGAAGAAAAAAAAAATCAAACTGGGAGGTAAAGACCTTCAAGGTTGCTAGTCAAAAGAGAAACAGTTACCATTGACATTCACTCTGAACCAGGAGGGCCCAAAATATAGCCATTAAGTGGAGCTTGGGCAGGTACCTATGGTGGTCCAATCTATGAACTTCAGACTGTAGAGATGTTGCAAAGGTGAAATTGACAGGCCTTGGCAACAGCATGGATGTGGGGGCTGAGAGATAGTGAGAAATACAGGATGACTCCTAGTACCTGAGGGAGCAGAAGGATATTGTTGGCCTCTATAGTAAAGGTAAGATAGGACACAGGGAAGGCTTAGGGAGAAAGACAAGGAGTTCTGTTTTGGACATATCAAACTCAAGATATCTCTAGTTTGAGGTGTCAGAAAAGCAGTTGGAGATGAGAGTTTGGAGGTCAGAAGAGAGACTGGGGTAGGAAAGGTAGATTTGAGAAATGATTAGTGTAGAAATGGTAATTAGATGATCTCTGAGGGTCAGTCCTAGGAGAGCATGGGACCTAAGGCAAATCATTGAATTTACCCTATACTATATACACATAGGCAGACACAGGCACACACACACACAAATAGAGGAACATTTTAGTATTGGTAAAATCTGATTAAAATAAATGTCAAAGGGAATTTTGAAGGCGAGCAGCATCTATAAAAGGTCAGCTGAAGGAGTCTATGTGGAGAATGGTGTTGTTTCTAGACAGTTAACCTTATTCCTGTCTTGTTGTGTTGGTGCCTATGGGTGCAGGTGATACACTGATTGTGTAATACTGATACAACTCACTTCTCCAACTCTCCTTTCCAACTGAAATGTCTGCAGACTTAAGAGACCTGGAGCTGCCAGCAGTGCAAAGCTATCAGCCATGTAGATAGTTCTATCCAGCACCAAATGATTCAAACCCATGAACTGTTTCAGCACAAAAGGAAATGGGGATGGGCTGAAGACAAGATTAAGCTATAATCATTGAAAAGTTTCCTTCATAGAAAACCTCCCCGATCACTTGCAGGGTTCTATTCTACCTGAGATGCCCTGGCCGATATTAAACAATATGAGATTAAGCACTTGTCAGGAGAACTAATGAGTTTTGGATTGATTTCTGTCTTCAGCAATGCTACCAAGATTTTTGACAGCTATGATTTATTGGGTATTCATTGGCTCTGTTCATGACTGGAGCTGTTTATTTTGGTTGATGGACAAGGTTTCTAATGTTCCCAGTGGGATATGCCAATGACCAACAGGATGGCCGTTTCTCAATCTCTCTCGCTGTCTGGGGCATGTCTCTTATAAATTTGTAATCAAGATCTCCAGAAACTAATGAGGGCAGACTGGCTTGGAAATTGTTTTGGTGACATTTGACCGGTGGAATGCTCCCTGAAAATATATATGCCTGCTGCTACTTCAGCTGGTTAATGATCAGCTTTGTAAGGTTAGTGCATTTGTTGAGGATTTTGTTTTATACCCATGTACAATAATAACAGTTCACATCTTTTTGCAGCATTTTAAAGTTGAAGCACAACACATTTTTTATAACAACTCTAAGGAGGCATTGAGACTCACTGATTCAAAGGACCTCAGAGTTCATAGGGCCAGGCTTCAAATCCCACTTTTAGTACTTAGTATGTGCAAACCACTTGGGCAAATCACTTTCCCATACTGGGACTTGTTTTCCCCATCTGTAAAAAGGAAGTTGGACTAGATAGCCTCTGAGGTCCTTTCTAGTTCTAGATCCATAATCCTATGATCTCTGTGAGTATTCCCAATTTTATTTTATACATTTTTACAGATGAGGAAACTGAGGCTCAAATAAGTTAAATGACTTGCTCAGGGTCATACTACTACCAATATAGATCAGAGCTGGGGATTCAGCCCAGGTCTTCTGACTCCAGTGTCAGTGACCTTTCCACTAGTGTCAGCTTTGAACAGAGTGAGCAGCAGAAGTTCTGTGGTACCATGGACTTGAGCCTAAGTTAGAGGAAGTTATCTCACGCTCCTCACTGGCCTCTGCCCCAAGGCTCCTCTTTAGAGCCAGACCCCAGAACCTGGCGCACTGGTGCCTCACTGGGTTCTTCACTGCTGTTGAATTCTACTAGTTTTCATTGGTTTCCTAATAACCAACAGTCCAGCTTCTGTCATAGAAGACTAAAAGTTTTCCTTCCTCCTTTTGCTTTCCCTGCACACTCTTAAAGACTTTCAATGTTGAAGGTTTATAACCAAGTGCTATAGCAGAATCACACAAGGGGCTAGGGCTATAATCCAACTTCAGAAGCAGGACATTTGTAAGTTATAAAGGTTTTTGATGGTTTAATCCTGGTCCTAAGTAACAACTCTAGGCCATGGAAACTACTCTTCTTTAGTGGCCTCTTACCTGCTCTTCCTTTTGCTAAACTTTTCCTTGATTATATGAAACTTTTAATTCTCTTGCTGTGCACTTACATTTAGAGTGAATGAGCATTATAGGGAGAATATAAACTCCTTGAGGGGCAAGGACTGTTTCATTTGTTTTTGTTTATTTGTTTTGTATCCCCAGCTCCTGTTACATTATCAGGCATATATCAGGTGCTTAATTAATGCTTATTTAATTGATTTTTCTGGAGCTTAAAAGATGTATATTTTATAAAAGTAATAATAAAGAAGGTTGTTTGATGCACCCCCTTCCTACTCCCTCCCACTCCCCCCTTAGCAGTGTGGTGTGCCTAGGCAACTGTCTGTCTTGCTTAAACCTAGGCCAGCTAAGACAGGTCTTTGAAAAGTGATCTACTAATATTCTACCTTCTATCCTTCATTGTTAATTCGTAGGGACATTTACTGTTCCAATTGCTTAACTAGGCATCAAAAACTGATGGTTGTTTCAGATTTCTTTCCCTTATCCTGTTGTTTCTCTCCAGGCAAGAGACATCTTGATCCATTTCAGCCACCCCCTTGAGCTCAGGCTGATATGACTATTCTTCCATTTTCATTTTTTTCTTTCTCCCTGTAATGGGGGGAAAACAATTTTATTCATTCAAGACAACTGTTGTAGATCCAAATAAGCCATAGGATCTGAGGCTTGGAGAGAAGCAATTCACTTAAAGCCTTCTTTCAAAACCCAACGGCACCCAAAAGAGCAGCTAGCATTATTTGGTGTTCACAGTGTTGCTTGCTTTTAAAAAGAAGCGTCATAATTTAATTTTTAAAGATATGTGTAGGGGTAGTGGTGACAACAACAATTTACAGCTGAGTCTGACCTTACATGCAGGCAGAAGAGGAGGCTTTCTAAGAGATTTGATTTCAGGACTCTGGGATGGTTCCTCTGCCCCTCTCTCATTCCACTGTTAGACATAAAGCTTAGAATGCTAATATACTTAGAGAGTAGTAAGGTGCAGTGGAAAGAATACAGGATTTGAAGTCAGAAAAGCTGGATTTGAGTCCTGATTCTGCCAGTTACTATTGATATGACTTCAAGAAAGTCACAAAATTGCTCTAGGGCTCAACTTCCTCATCTGTAAAATGGGCATAATAATATCCGTTGTGCCTATATCACATGATTGCTATTAGGGCAATTGAGATGATTTATGTGCAACACTTTATAACCTATATACTTTTTTAAGGATCTATGATTTCACAAGGGTAGGCATTCCTTATCCTGATGCAGACAACAGCCTCTCCCTGTCCTGGTAGGTAGTCCTTGAGACTTGCTGAAACCAGAGAAATTCATCATCCCGAAGCCAATCTGCTAATGGGCATCTCTAAACTTAGATAGGCTGTCACTGGAAGAAAAAGGCTCATAATCTATCACTGAGCCAAATTGAAAGCCTCTCTGCTTTGGTAGGACCTGGAAGAGCCTGCACTCATTTCATCATTAGAGTCTTGGAGATCTCAAGGTCACCTCTGGGCTGCAATGAGGCATCCAAGGAGGGTTTTAGCAGACGGATGTGTATAACATAAATGTTGCTATCTCCCATTAGAACGTAAGCTCCTTGAGGACAGAGATTGTTTCACTTTTTTTCTTTATATCCCCAGCACTTAGGCCGTAGAAGGCACTTATTAATTGCTTACCCTATTAGTTGATTATTAATATAATTTTTCTTTTTTTATATTAAGTGCACAATGAAATACAAGGGACTAATATTAGAAGCTTTGAATAAAATAAGTTTTTAATGATGGGCTTGGGGAGGGAGAAAATAGAGAGTAGGAAAGTTCTGAACATCTAAAAGGGAGGCTGAATTGATAATGAATTTATGAAATTATGAAATGGGAGCAGAAACACCCAATTCTTTGGGTACTCTCAGGGAAAGACTAAGACTGGCAGTGGGAAATGGGGTGATAATCAGAGACAAATGGTAAAAGGGATACAGAGGCAGATGATGTGGGGACAGGAGATGGGAATTGCGAAGGAAGGCAGGCAGCATGGGGAAGCAGCAGAGTATCATTCACATAACCATAGATTAATGTTGGTAGCATGGACCCAGATGGAGGTGAGAGAGTACTGGGTGTATATGTGTGAGGGGGGAGAGTTTGAGATACAGTTTTTTTGGGGGAAACAGACCAACTTACTATCTATGCAATTTTGGGGTTACCTCATTAACATATCCCAATCATATCAAATTTGTTGACAAAACTTTAAATTTAACATGTCCACATCATCTCAAAATTATCAGCACCATTTGATGTTCTGCTGGGCTTACTGCAGAAGTCTGGAACTTGTCTGAGATTTACATATCATAGGACCAGAAGGTCCTTACAGCAGTGCTTGGATGGCTTCCACTGATTCAGCACATACCACCAGGATATTAATTTTGGTTAATAGAGGATATAGTTTGTAAATTTGCTCCTTTGATCTTTGGGATGGTTTGTACATGACTTCTAGGTTCCCCTTTGTAATCATATTTCCTGCTACTTCCTGTTTATAATGGTTACTTATAAACTTACTATACTGACTAGAAGGAAGGGTGGGATGGTCAGGGGGACCAGAACAAGACACAATTTTAACACAGAGGCTGAGTACACTATGGAAGGGAAAAAGGAACAGGGAAAGGGGAGATCTTATTTTGAGGAAAATAAATATCATTTACTTCTTCATTTTGCTCAGGTCTGGTCCCTGACATAAATCTAGACTTTGGACACTTACAGCTCTTTGGTTCTAGCCAGACTTCCTGGAAGGTACCTACTTCACAAAGTCCAAAATCTCAGAGTTGGAAGGTCCCTCAATCATTATCCAGTTCCACGTGTACCTGCATAGGAATCCTCATGACTGCAGCCTTAACCAATGGTCATCCAGCCTCTGCTTAAACTCTTGTGATGAAAGGGGATCCACTGCTCACCCAAGCAGCTTATTTTACTTTTGGACAGCTTTAATTGTTACCACGCTTTTCCTTATGTTCGTATTAAATGTACCATCTCACCTTCACCTGCTGCTTCTATTTTGCCCTGAGAAGGCAAGAAGAACTTGAAATATTTGAAATCAAATGCTTGAAATACTTCACCTCTTTCTCCCTTATGTTCTTCCTCTTGCTCTTCTTCTTCTTCATCCTCTTCTTCCTCTTTCTCCTCACATCTCTCATACTTTTTACAGGTCATCTTCCATACTTGGAATGCCCACTTTTTCCTATGACCAAATGACACCATTTTTCATCCAACTCCACTAGGGTTTCCTGTGACTGTAAAGTAACTTTACTGTTACATATTAATTAGCTCCAATTCAATGCAGTGTCCTTTCTTCACACAAATGGATAGTTTCATAGAGTTATGTTTTGCAAAGACAATAGTTTTGCAAGTGGCTTTATCATTGATATGAAGGAAGTAAAACAACAACCTAAAGGTTGGCAATCTTTGGGAAGTGGTGTGCCAATGACAGCAGAGAAGGTTGAAACTATTACATGGCCTTTAACTCAGCAATACCACTAACTGCAAAGAGGCCAAAGACAGAGAAAAGGCCCATGTGTACAAAGATGTTTATAACCACACTTTTTGTGGTATCAAAGGCTTGAAATAATGGGCATTCATCAACTGGGGAATAATGGAACAAATTGTGTTATGTTAATGTACTGAGATAGTACTTTTCTATACAAAGTGATAAATATGAAGGATTCAGAAAAACCTGGGAAGATTTGTATAAACTCATCTAAAGTAACATGGGGAGATTTAGGAGAAAATTTACATAATTGCCACAATAATTGACAGGAAGACAAGTCTGAAAGACTTTATAGCTCTGATCAGTGCAGTATCCAACTATAACTTCTAAAGGTTGCTGATGATGTGGATTTCCTGCCACTTGGCAGGTTGGTAATGGGTGAGTTGTGAAGAATGAGATATATATTATCAGACATGGCCAATGTGTTAATAATTTTGGCTTAAGTATACCAATTGGTTACAAGGGAGGGTTTTTGGTGGGAGGGAGGGGAATTGTGGTTAGTGGATGGTGAAAGAGATGCAAAAAAGGGTTAAAATTTTTTTAAAATATACAAAAGAAAGCAAAAAAAAAAGTTCAGGAAAAACCCACCACCAACAGGATGTTTCTTAACTTGTTAAATTCAGTACACACTTAAAAAAACCAAGCTGTAAAAACATGAAAGTTAATAGTTTCACACAAAAGCATCCTTTTTGGATTGGACCTATGATGTCATTGGTGTCCTGAGCCTCCATTTAGTCTTCTACTAATATAGATTGTCACCTTCTCCCCCCTCTCTCCACAACTGATAGTCTTAGAGAGTTGCCTGGGGGCATAGAGAAGTTAAGCAACTTACCCAGGGTCACACAGCAAATATGTGCTAAAGGTAAGATAGAGAAGCAGGATAGAAAGAGAGTTAATCTCAAGTCAGAAAGTCAATTTTAAAAGATATTTTAAAAAGACAGAAGGAATAAATATGTTTAGTCTAAAGAAGAGAGGGCTCAGGAAGGATATGCTATTTGCCCTCAGATATCTGAAAGGCTGTCATGTGGAAAAGACATTATTTTATTTTGTATTGTTCCACAGGGCATAAGTAGAACTCATAGCAGGAAGTAACAGAGAGGTAGATTTCACATTAATAAAGGAGGAGGGGGTAACTTCCTTACAATGATAACTTTCCAAAAGTGGAATGGTCCTCACGAACAGTGAAGTCCCTTTCACTATAAGCAGAGGCTGAATGACTACCTGATGGGGATTTCACAGAGGATATTCATGCTTCAGGTAAAGGTAAGAGGAAGGAGAAGGGGAAAAGCATTTATTAATCACCTAATATATGCCAGAAATTGTGCTATATGATTCCCATTTTAAATAGTATTTTATTTTTCCAATTACATGTAAAGATGATTTTAAACATTCATTTAAAAAAAATTGAGTTCCAATTTTTTTTCCCTCCTCTTGTCTTCTTTCCCCTCCCTAAAATGTCATGTAATCATTTCCCCGATGCCTTGGTCCTCTTCAAAAATGAAGGACAAATAAGACCGAGCTGCCTTAATGGGGACCCAGCTAGTTGGGTAACTCAGCTCCCCTCTCCTCCTCTCCAAAGAAAGGTAAATTTTGATGGCCAGAAGCTGCCCACTTAACTTAGGGTTAACTGGCCAGATTTTTTCCTTCCTTCCTTCCTTCCTTCCTTCCTTCCTTCCTTCCTTCCTTCCTTCCTTCCTTCCTTCCTTCCTTCCTCCCTTCCTCCCTCCCTCTCTCTCTCTCTCTCTCTCTCTCTCTCTCTCTCCTTCTTTCTTCCTTCCTTCCTTCCTTCCTTCCTTTCTTTCCTTCTTTTGTCTTTCATGAAACCTTAAATTGAGTTCAGTCTGAAGCTCATAGATTGGACTACAATAGATCCCTGCCCAAGTTCCACTTAATGACTACATTTTGGGCCCTCCTGGCTTACAGTGAATGTCAATGGTAACTATTTCTCTTTGGAACAGCAACCCTGAGGGTCTTCCCCTCCCAGCTTGATGTTTTTTCTAATTAAAGGTGCTATCCCTTGACTTGCTTCTTAAAGAGGCCTGTTCATGGAATGGACGTTACTTCACTCTAAGTGAGTACATGAAAAGGCCTTAGCCTAAAAGGGCCAGGGCCAGGCCATTGCATCCTGGGCCATCTCCAGTCATCCTGATGAATATCTAGTCACTGGATCCAGATGGCTCTGGAGGAGAAAGTGAGGCTGGTGACTTTGCATAGTCCTCCCTCATTCAAATCAAAGTCAACTGCAAGTCATGTCATCATTCCCTGATGTCATGGTCCTCTTTGAAAATGAAGGACAAAGACAAGCAATTTGAAGGTTATATACAAGCAATCACGTAAAACGTATTTCCACATTAGTCATGTTGTGAAAGAAGAAGCAGACTAAATGGGGGGGGGGGGACCCACGGGAAAAAATAAAGTGAAAACAGTATGCTTCTATCTGCATTTAGCCTGTATCAATCCTTTGTCTGGATGTATATAGCATTTTCCATCATGAGTCCTTTGGAACTGTCTTAGATCATTGTATTGCTGAGAAGAGAAAAGTTATTCATAGTTGATCATTATGTCACATTATTGTTACTGTGTACAATGTTCTCCTGGTTCTGCTTACTTTACTTTACATCAGCTCTTGTTAAGTCTTTCCAGGTTTTTCTGAAATCTGTCTGCTCCTCATTTCTTATAGCATAATAGTATTCCATTACATTCATATACCACAACTTGTTCAGCCATTCGCCAGTTGAAGGACATCCCCTCAATTTCTAGCTCTTTGCAACCACTAAAAGAACTGCTATAAATATTTTTGTACATGTAGGTCCTTTCCCCCTTTTTATGATATCTTTGGGATACAGACCTAGTTGTGGTACCGATGGACCAAAGGGTATGTACAGTTTGATTACCCTTTGGGTGTAATTTCAAATTGCTCTCCAGAATGATTGGATCACTTCACAACTCTACCAACATAGTGTCCCAATTTTCCTGCACCCTCTCCAACATTGATTGTTTTCCATTACTGTCTTTATTAGGCAATCTGATAGGTCTGAGGTGGTACCTCAGAACTGTTTTAATTTGCATTTCTCTAATCAATAGTGATTTAGAGCATTTTTTTCATATGAGTATAGATGATTTTAATTTCTTCTTCTGAAAACTGCCTGTTCATATCTCTAGCTAGGAGTGGGGAACCTGTAGCCTAGAGGTCTTTGACTATTTATATGATTCCCATTTTAAAGTTAAGGAAACTGAATATTCAGTGGTTAAATGACTTACCTGAGTCACACAGCTAGTAAATAACTAAGGCTACATTTGAATACAGGTCTCCCTGACTCTAGGCCTAGCACTTTATCCACTGTGCCACCCAGATGCCTCTAAATAAAATTAAAGTTTGTTCTTGATAGCATCTCAAGTCTCTTCCAAATCTAAGTCTATAATTCTGTGATTTAATGTTTTCAACACTTTTTTTTTTTTCTGATGAGAAGGATAAATGATTACCAGCTCCCTATTGTATTGAGAAGATTCCATTTTCACCACTGAATCTCCAAAGGTGAAGTGAACACTCTGGTCACTGACTCAGCAGAGTAGATAAATAGGACCAGGAAATATCCCACAGGCCAATTAGAATTTCACTCCCCTGCCTCCTCTTCCAGCATGGAAAAACTGCCCACATGCATGGGATAGATTATCAGATCACATGAAAAAGGCCAGGGGGGGGGAGGGGAAGGGGAGGGGAAGTCACAGCTTAGAGCAAAGCCCTGAGGGGAAGGAAACTAAATCAGGCTGAGTTTTTATGAGAGGGAGATCTAAGTAGGGAGGGTCACTAAGACTTTTTCCCAAAGCATGAAATTAAGAGGATACCAACAAGTCCAAGGGCATGATTCTTCATATCAATGGGTCCATCCTTAGCTCACCCACTGGACCCATTTGTTAGCAGCACAGAAACCTTTGGGGTCCCAAGGTAGATTTTCTCCCCCTAGGTTGCATCTAGAGGAAGCTTCTCAAATGGGACATCCACTTGTCCCAGGCTCCCAAACTCCTAGTTCCTGTTCTAAGATGTTATGCTGCCCCAACGTAGTCAGGTCTTAACTAGAACACCAAAGTGAAAAAGTCCATGTAGCTAGAAGCGGGGATGGGGTGGGGGGGTGGGGTGGGGTGGGGAGCGATAATTTCAACATCATTTCTATCTTTACTTGTATTCATGAATTTATTTTTGAGATAGGTGTGCTTATACAGGCCAATCAATCTCGAAGCTAGAAGCATGATCAATGAATGTGCTTGGGTTTCTCATAGCTCCCTTTAGGGTGGGTGGCAGGAAGACAAATGTAGTTTATTTTCTCATGCTCAGCAGCTTGTTTGCATAAAACACAGGCAGGAGAATGCATGGGAAGGAAAATGTTAAGTGGGGCAGAATATGTTAAAATAGGTCAAGGGAGAAAATGAAATTTTATTTGTCTCAGAAAAATGCTTCCAAAATTAGGCCTCCTTCAGATCACAAGACTAATAATATAAACATTTTTCATGGCAAATAATAAGATACTGAACATTCTGCCATGTTAGATAAGAACCTAATTAAAATCTAGGCCTACTACTGAGCAACATATGTGCTTTATTGCTATTTAGTGTGTGGGGTATTTAAATTGTCTTCCTTTAACCAGGGATGACCCCTGCAAAAACAGTGAAGAGGGCAAATATTGTCATCAGTGACCTTAAATTTCCCTTGCAACATTCCTATTCCCTTTTTCAGCTGCCCATTGCCATCATGCCAACCAGATTTTTTTTTTCTGAAATAAAAGGAATTTGATACACAATTCACAGGAAGATGTTGCTACTTTTCTATATTGGAATTTCAGAAATTTCCTAGTCCCCCTACAGTAACAACATATAATAACCTCCTCCTGTAGCTATGGATAAGGACAGAGTTCTGACTCAGTAAGTACCACTTGCCTCCCCCATATGCCAGGAGGTGAAGAAGAAAGACTTTTTCCTCTCCATACCCACAAGGTTAAGATGCTAATGTTCTCTCAGTCTTTAAGGTGACAGAAGTACATTCAGTCTTATTCTTTTTTTGTTTGTTTCCAAGCTACTATGTTCTCTTTTCTGATAAGGTTGAAGGACTGATTGGACAAGGGCACATTGTAGACTCAGCATCTTCATTATAGCCGTCCAACTAGTGAGATGAGGATTTTTCTGAACTCATTAAGAAGATAACCTATACACCTGTAGAGAAACCAGTCAGATGAAATATAACCTTCTACCTATAAAATGTTTTCTATAAAGCTCATTATCCATCCTCAGGCCCTTAGTTTCTTAGGCTATATAGAGAAATGGCATTAATTATAACAATAGTAATAAAAGTTTACATTTATATAGCACTTTAAGGTTTGTGTATATTATTCATCTATCTATCTATCTATCTGTCTATCTACCTGAGAGAGAAGGAGTTATTATTATCCCTACTTCACAAATGAGGAAACTGAGTTAGAAAAAGGTTTAAACTACTTTTCCATGTCACACAGTTTGAAGTAGGATTTGCCATGATTTTTTTCATATCAGAGCCTAGAGAAATAAACAGCCATGGACTAGCCTGTCCCAGATTAATCTGGGAATAGAAAATGAGAACATAAGCCAGAAACTTCACCAGATATTCTTGAGCCCAAGATGTAATGACAGCTTCTTGGGAGTGTTGGAGAGGCGATTTGTGGTCAAATATATGTCGGTCTCATATCAATGTGGTATGGTAGAAAGGGTGCTGACTCTCCAATCAGAGGTCTTAGGTTCAAATCCCAGGTGATGATCACTGTTTGTGTGACTTTGAGCAGAAGTATCTTAGCTTCCATAGGCCTCAGTTTCTTGTCCATAAAATGAGTCTCCTTCAAGATTCCTTCTAGAATTAGATCTATGATGCTATGATCCTTTTCAACTCATAGTTTCTAAAATTCTGCTTTTCCTGACTCCTTTTGAGGAACGATACCAGCCAACAACTGGGACCTGGCTTAAGAGGCAGATGAGGACTGATGAAGAGTTTACCTGCTTCTTAGGACCAGGAAAACATAGATGGGACCCTATGTGGGGGGAGATTTAAACAGAATTTAGGAACGTGCATCTCCTAACAGAGATCCACAGAGAGGAACATACATCTCCTAACTAATCCCTATCTTTTTGGAGATTGACTGTGGGGTTAATTTATCTGGGTTCTCTCAGGGCCCCACTTTTATGGATATTTAATATTTTCCTGAATTCACTAGTATGAACTGTGGACCTCTCTTTCTACAGCCTTTTGTCAAGAAACACTTTTTTCAGCTTATTCAGAAAGATAATTGTACACACCTAAAAATACTGTCACACCAGTGAGCTAAACTCTACCTTTGGCCATCATTTGGACCTTTCCCAGTCCTCTGGCAGCATCTTCTGTCTATATTTAGCATCTATATCTATATTCTATCTACACCTTTGTATTTTTTTTCATGGAGAACTTTAGTAAAGATAAATAATCTGTCAGACAATCAATTAGCATCTATTTAAAAACCACTTTAACTCTGGGTTAAGGACTGAAGGAGATACAAAGAAGATTAAACCAAAAACTCTGCCCTCAAGGAGTTCATAATCTAGAAGGGAAGAAATGACATACCTATGTTATTTGCTAAGAACATTCTATTAAGAAATGCTCAATTGGCTAATACAGATGATAAATATAAGGAAGGGAAATCATATGAACAAAGACATGGAAAAACATCTCTTCTACCTTTTCCTTTAATTCCTCTGTCCTGAATTCCTTAGGTCCAACATCTTCCCTACGCCAATAAGCGACTTCATTCATCATCAGTGTTTACTCCCTTGCCTTTCCAATTCCATTTGTGCTCTCACCTGCGTGTACATTACCTGTAATGCTTGGATGCTTTCTCACTCCCGCCTCATTCTATTATCAACCTTCACAGGAAATAATAATAGTCTCAATTCTGGGGAATAAAAATGATAGACAATTTCTTTCCCCATGTTAGGGACCTGCCTCCTTAGTTATCTCTTGTCGTATTCTGGTTCTTGGTAGATACTGTGTTCCTTTTTAGCTTTTGGAATAGGATGTGTGATAACCTGATTCACAATTTTGCCAGTGAACAATATTGTTCCCAGAACAATGGTTCTTAGAAAACAAGACTAACCTTATTAGGGATAGAGACTGGATACGTACTGTGATTGAATTGAGCAAGAAATTCTCTATTAACGAGGTAGGGCCCCTTTGATTTTTTTATTTCTTTTTTGAAAAAGTGGGACATCTTCACTGATCCTTGGACTGGCATTGAACTCAGAGCCTAGAATATAAAACTTATGATATGGTCTCTAGGCTTCAGGGGAAGTAACTAAGAAACAGGCAAAAAGACTACTATACCAGCAGATCAGAACAGAAACAGTGGGAGGAACTAAAAGACACAATTCTTCTGAAAGTTCTGGTTTCTTTCTTCTTTCCCTGTTACTCTCCTGAAGGGAAGCAATGACTCTCTTCCTCTTCTCTCATGGGATAAGTGGGAGGAATTGGGAAACCTTTTCTGCTTTTCTGTGGTATCTACATCAGAGGCCAAACAAGGTTAAGAATAGGTACAGACTAATAACCTACTAACATTCTACTTATAAGAATACTTGTGTGTCTTCTATCTTTAGGGTTACTATTAAAAAATTTTATATTTTATTTATATACGGATTTGTATATTCATTCTAAGCTAGAAATTTCCCCATGTGCTTTCTAGTTTCCATAAATACTTCTTTCCCTCATGCAAAATTGCTTCTTTGGCATAAGCCTACTTGCTGAGTGTTCTTTTGTCCATTGCTGAAAAAATCCTAAGGTACAAAAAATACTAACCATTAATATACTCTAATCCCCAATTGTCTGAGAAAATTGTAGTGTCCTGAACACAAAGCTAGTCATATTTTCTCGTTAATTGGTTAACATTACCGCAACTTCACTATTCCACAGTGCTGACATCCCAAGACTACCAATAGATCCTTCATTGGTTCCTTTGTTCACTCCCTTTATCAGGTTGACTGATTTGTGAAGGCCAAAGTGAGAAAAGGAAACATCCTATATTATTCAATATATTTTGAGCACTTTTTATGTGCCTGTCACTTTGCTAAAAGTTGAGGGGATACAAGAGAATAAAATAACATAGATAAGAAGTTTGGGAAACAGAACACAAACCCAGCACCCAAATAAAATGGAGACATCAGCTATCTGGCGCTAGTGATATTTCTCTCCTCAAAAAAAGGAGAGGGGCCAATAAATTCACAGCTTGTCTTAAAGTCAGTTTCATTGAGGAAGTGACAAGGGAAATTGTTATCCTGCATAAGATCCTGACTAACAATGAGAAAATGGTTGCTTAAGTAGAAATGATATAAACATTGGGAGCAAGGAATGGCTTCATCATTGAACTTGTGATATTACAGAAAGTCGAAATCTTGTCCTAGACTGACATATACCCTAGATTTTGGGAGAGTTGATTTGAAAGGGTTAAGAGAAAAGATGAGAAACATTCTCTGGCCTAATATTTTATAGGGAAAGTCAGTTCAGGAGGTATGAGAAGCTCTCAAGAAAGAGATTCTGAATGTACAACCATAAATCATTCATTATTACATCTTGATTAGTTGATTGAAGATGATAAAAGAGAGGTGCTTCATAAAGAGACCTATTGTGCTCATACAGGGAACTCATGGGTCATCTCAGTTTTTTAAAAGAAAAATAAAGAAGATGGAAGCAAAAGCAAGCAACTGGGAAAAATATATAAAATACAGCATGCAGGATCTTGTTGAGTGTTAAAGTCCTCAAACAGCCAAGGTTTGGTTGTACTAAGAAAAACATTTGCCATCATAAATAAATAAATAAAATAATTATAATAAAAAGCTTTTAAAGCTATGTTGAAGGCAAGGGGAGAATTAAAGAAGGGCAGGACTGCTGCTTAAGTTGACAATGGATCACAGTAAAAAAGCTGAACTACTCAACTATTTGAGTGTAGAGAGAGCATTTTTTTAGAACCTACTATGTGCTTCATGAAGAAGAGGTTGTGTTAGTTTTCACAGCAAAAGACACCATGATACAGTGGGTAGAGGGAAAGTGAAAGGGATAAGAATTTGTTAAGTGCCTACTATGTGTCAGCCACAGTGCTAAGTACATTATTGCGTTTGATGGAGAGTCGACCTTGGAATCACTTAGGGCCTTGGAATCACTTAGTCACTTAATATATCAGTGTCACAGGTAACTTTCTAAGACTATAAATTGCAGAGATGTTGCCAACCTGAATCAGTAGAGAAATTCCCTCTCTGGGACTTCTCTTTAATAGTGAAGTTGCAGATTTAGTTCTTATCCCTAATAAAGTTAGCAGATCAGGCCAATATAGTAAATACAGTATTCTTAAATTACAGCAAAGCTTTTTTTTTTTTTTTTTTGCAGGGGGAATGGCAGGGCAATTGGGGTTAAGTGACTTGCCCAAGGTCACATAGCTAGTAAGTGTGTCAAGTGTCTAAGGCCGGATTTGAACTCAGGTCCTCCTGACTCCAGGGCCAGTGTGTCACCTAGCTGCCCCTACAGCAAAGCTTTTACCAAAAACTTTCTTGCTTCCTTGTGAAAAAGATAGCGAGACATGGGCTAGATGATAACATAATTAGGTAGATTTAGGAACTGGTCAAATTAACTGATCGAAGAAGTAGTCATTAATAGCTCCGTATCAACTTGGCTCTGTTCAGCATTATCATTAATCACTTGGAAAAGACATAGGAGGCATGAATATTAAATTTGCAGATGGCCGTATTGTTCACTACTGCTGCCTGAAAAAATCTGCTCAAATCTCTAGTTGTTAGGAAACTCTTCCTTAAATTTAGATGACGTTCAGCTCTTTTAAACTTCTATAAACTGAACTAGTCCCATCCTCTGGAGCCCCAAAGAGTAAGTTTGTTCTCTTTTGAAGGAGACAACCTCCAAACCTCTCCTTGATGTGGACACTTCATGTTGCTGTATGTCAATAATGGTATGATTGAACTAGAATAGTTGGCCTGTTTAGATTGACTATAAGTCTTGAAACATCATGACTTTCTAAGTTTTTGCAAGGGCAACCATTGGGTTAGCCAAGGCCAAAGTAAAAGTTGTGAAAAGGTATTATTTCTATGCCTGAAGTTGAGAATCATAGGAACACAGGTTTAGAATTGGGAGAGTCCTTAAGGATTGCAGAGTTCAACTCCTTCATTTTATAGATGAGAAGACTGAAGTCCAGAGAGGTGAAGTGATTTGCCCTAGGTCATACAGGAAAAGTGACAGATCTCTGGTTTTCTACTCCAAATCCAGCCCTATGCACTATACCTCAATGTCTCCTTTGAGAATAAAATCAAAATGCTGCTCAACATTTTTTTAATTAAAGACTTGGATAGAGTTGTAGACTCCATTCTTTTCAAATTTTCAAATGTGGCAAGAATAATTTACAAATTGGATGAGTCAGGATACAGAAACACTGTTTAGTCCGATAGGATCTATTAAGATGAAGCCTTCCTAGGGATAAATGTGAAGTCTTATGTTTCAGCTAAAAAAAAAATCAATTGTAAAAGTATAGGATTAGGAAGAATGGCAGTGACAGATCTCTGGTTTTCTACTTCAAATCCAGCCCTATGCACTATACCTCAATGTCTCCATTGAGAATAAAATTAAAATGCCGCTCAACATTTTTTTTCAATTAAAGACTTTGATAGAGTCGTAGACTTCATTCTTTTCCAATTTTCAAATGTGGCACGAATAATTTACAAATTGGACGAGTCAGGATACAGAAACACTGTTTAGTCTGATAGGGTCTATTAAGATGAAACCTTTCTAGGGATAAATGTGTAAAAAAATCAATTGTAAAAGTATAGGATTAGGAAGAATGGCAAATAGTTTGTGTGGAAAAAAGATCTGGAGATTTTAGTGGACTAGAAACTCAAGCAAGCAATGGGACATGGAGTCCAATAAAAAGCCAATACTCTATATAGCTGCTTTAAAAGAAGCACAGAGGGGCAGAAAGCACCAGCACTGGAGTCAGGAGGACCCGAGTTCAAATCCGGCCTCAGACACTTGACATACTTACTAGCTGTGTGACCTTGGCAAGTCACTTAACCCCAATTGCCCTGCTTTCCCCTCCCCCCCCCCAAGAAAAAGAAGAGAGAAGCACGGTGCCAAGAACAGAGGAGGCGATAGTCTGCTAGGATTGCTGAATTCTTGCTTGGTCTGATAGAATGAGGAATATTATTTTCAGTTCCAGGCACCACAATTTCAAAAGGGCATTGACTGTCTGGAGTCCATTCAGAGGGAAAACAAAAACCCCATGGTGAGAAGATTGGCTGCTATTCCATCTAATGATGAATTGAAAGAAATGGGGGTGTTTACCATGGAGGAGTGAAGATTTGAGTCTCTGTACGAATAGAATAGCTATCTTCATATCTCTGAAGGGTTGTCAGGTAGAATATGGTAGACTTGCTCTGTTTGCAGCAGAAGGCAAAACTACGAGCAATCAGTAGGAATCAGAAAACTTTGGTTCAATGTAAGGAGAAAAACAGTTACAGAAGTCTTCAAATCAAATCAACAAATGGTAATTATGTTCAATCCTGTGATAGGTTTTATGGAGAACCTTGTCATTTAGAAGCTATCCGGAGATGGAATGGCCTGTATCAGGAGACAATAGATTCCCTGTAACTAGAGGTCTTGGAATGGAGGCTAGAAAACTGGTTGTAAGTGATGTTGTAGTGGGGATGCTTGGTCAGGTACAGGCTAAACTAAATGGTCTTTGAGGTCCTTTCAAATTCCAAAACTAAAGTATTTAAGAATGGCGTCATATCTCCTCTCCTCCCAGGTGATTTCTTGTTTCTTCCACTCTTTCTCATATATAATACTTTACAAAGCCCTGGCTTCCCTCCTTCAGAAATCCTCTGAAGAAGGAATTCTCTTTTTTCCCCAACCCTGGACACAGAGAAGTGCTAACACTCACACAAACTGTCCCATGGAGGCAGCCAGACAGCTAAACCCTAATGGTTAAGGTAAATACAAATATACCTTCCACAAGACACACACACACACACACACACACACACACACTCACACACACACACACACACTATGTAAATATGCATCATATACACAATATATATCTAACCCAGCCAGAAGGGGCCAATTTGTTCAAGAGAGAATCAAAAAATTTGACTGAGTCAGGGTTGACGAAAGACTCGATGTCCTGAGAAGACTTTGAAGCAAATTATAGGAGTCTGCTGTCCCTGCAGTACCCTGCAATCTCTTAAGAAATTGTTTTGCCCAAAGATGGTTCTTTATAAATGCAGATCTCTGAGTCACTCTGCTTTATAACTGCACAAGAACATTCCCTTTTGCTATAATTAAGCAATAATTATTATCCCCCCTCCCCACCCCTGGGAGGATTCAGTGAGATAAACAGCTCTCAGATAAATAAAACTCAGAGACTGTGGGCTGCGGCTTTTATTGATTCACAAGGTACTTATCTCCCTGTTTGCTCCCAAGTAAAAAATAATGATAGTAATTATATTAAAAAATGGTCCCCTTTTTTAATTATTTAAAATTGCTGTTTTCAACTTTAACCAAACAGTAATTGCTTTTATGGCTCTAGTATAACAAAAAGAGTATGACAGTGAGAGGAACAGAAAGCCACACCCTTTTCAGGCCTAAAGAAAATCCAAACTGTTCTCATTAAGGTATAAATAAGCTCCGCAGCCAGAAGCTGGGCTTCCTCCATGGGTCGATTAAACCCTGACACACTGTGTTACCTGAAGACCTGTGCACCCATATGATGGTTTATGAATGAGCAGAGGGGGTTCAGGGGCTTTTCTAGTACAATGATGGGCATAGTGTTCTTGAATTGGCTAGTATTGCCATGCTTGCTATGGGGAAAGGAATAAGCATTTGTGTAGTACATACCATGTGCCAGGCATTGTGCTAACTGCATTTTATAATATGATCTCTTTTGATCCTCATAACAACCTTGAGGGGTAGGTGCTTTTATGCTCATTTTACAGTTGAGGAAATTGAGGCAAGCAGAGATATTTGACTTGCCTAGGATCACTCAGCTAGTAAGAATCTGATGCAGGATTTGAACTTAGCTCTTGATTCTAGACCAAGCACTGAGCCATCTAGTTTTCTATGGCAATTTAAAGAGTTGATTGGTATCCCTAACCCTATTCACCTTAGAGGTGCTACGATGTTCCCAAAGATGTTTGTTTTGACTAGTCTCTCTTATGCCATGCCTTAGTCAATGGAAGCAAATGACAGTACTGTGCAGTTGTATAGAATTGTGGAAGCAGAGAATCCTAATTGAATGGGGGCAGCAAGAATGTCCTCCTGCCCTTTAAGTCTTCCTATTTTAGGCTAAACTCAGACTCCACTGTTTTTTTTTAATTGATATGGATCCAGGGGTTCAATAGAAGGAATCCTTGTTGAGGTATGGGTTAGGCTAGATGATTATTGAGATATTTTTCAAATTTGAGGTTTGGTATCTTTGCTGTTTGGAAGATACAGAGTTCCTCTCTCCCCATTCAGGTCACAGCAAGATTTTTGGCTGTGGACTCTACAGGGGGAAAAATGTCACAGATTATGAAACTGTTGACTTTATAAGCAAAATAGAAGTAAAACTCATCCTTATGAATTATGAAAGTTCCTTATAAAGATGTTCTATTCCAGGTTGCAGAGGGTACCAAACACAGTTGATTGCTCATATACAGGGTATGGTAAATAATTATTCAATAGATTCTGAAAGGGAAAGTAATCAGTGCAATCAACAATCTGGGGGTAATGAGATGTTCCATTTCTACCATCTGAAATATATATTTTTGAAAATAATCAGTGAAAAATTCCCATTTAAAAATCATTATTCTGTTTTAGAAAAGTTTTTTTGGATATACTTTTACTTTAGGAAAGATCATGAATTCAGTAAACACCAATTTCTACACCAGAATGGTCCCAAAAGAAATCATTGGAGTCAGAGCCAAGTTTGGAGAACTTGTCTTAATGTGATTGACTACAGGAAGCAGAAACTCAACATGGTACTAGGTGGACAACAAACACTTGTTGATTTAACCTATCTCATCTTTTCTGGGGAAGAGAATCTTCATTGTATCAAGTGCAGTTCCAGGAAACCACAGGGTGCCATACCATCATAGATCTTGCTTTTGGGAAGACAGGAATTCATTTCTTTCGTGAGTGTGTTAAGAGTCTCCAGGACATATTGAACTTCCACCAAAACTTAATGGGAAAAAGCCAACAAGTACAAATTCATTCATGTGAAACTATCTCTTGTACCCAACAGAAATGTCTTATCTCAGTTTTCACAAAAATGACAGATGAATTAGTTTGAAAACTTTCCTTTCTGTAAGTCACTGAGAGTGTCAAAAAGTATTGAAAGGGATGCTAGCCCATTGGTTAAGGTAAGACATTTGCCAGTTTTTGTTTGTTGAATTTATGATTTGGAGTGTTGATCTAACTGCATGTTAGTAAGAAATATACCCTATAGTTTAATGGCAGGGATTACTTTAAAAAATATAGACTTGGAAACTGAGAGAGAGGTTAAATGATTTATTCCAGGACACTTGTGTTATTGTGTTAGAATGATGATGAAAACTCAGGTCTTCTGATTTGGTTCAGTATTATTTCCAGTAAACCAACTTTATCCCTTAACTAGCTAGGTTCCAGTTAAGTAAAATTTTACTGTATTGTTTGTTTGTTTCTATTTTAACCTGTAGAGTAAAGCAATGAAACTACATAGAAATCAAACATTCTGCCCTAACTTAAAAATAAAAAAAGCTGTTTATATTGATTAGTAGGGGAATCATAGAGTCTTGAGTTGAAAAGGACCTTATAGATAATTCATTACAACCTTTCATCTAATACAGGAATCCCCTCTATAACTTCTCTAACAGTTATCCAACCCTCCACTGGAAGACTTCTAATAATGAAAATCTCTATGAGCCTAATATACAAACAAATTGAGAGCATCCTTGGTGAAAGTTATGAAAAGGTAACAGGTAGACTTTTGCAAATGAAATTCTGTAGCAGACCACATCTTCATTTCCATGCAATTGACAAAAAGGTACAGTGAGCAAAAGGAAATTATCATTTAGGTGTCACTGAATCTTAAAGTTGTCAGAAACTGCAGAGGCCACCTTATCCAATCTATTCTGGAAAAAGAATTCATTTTATGTTATAAATGATCAGTGGTCATTAAGCTTTTGCTTGAAGATTTCCAGTGATCACCCACCATCTCCTCAGATAGCCTACTCTACTTTGGATAACAATAATTTTAAAGAAGTTTTTCCATACATTAAAGCTAAACCTGACATTTTTTTCAACTTTCATCCATGGTTCCTAGTTATGCCCTTTAAGGATAAGAAGAATAAATCCATTTCCTCTTTGACATTACAACTTGTAGTACCTAATTATTAAAAAAATTGTACTGTGGGACAAAATGCTACTTTAAAGACTTCCCTTCAACAAGAAATCCCATGTATATGCAAAGATTGCTTGAAAAGTCAAAATAATTAGTATGTCAACTAGTTGTGTCTACTACTTACATATGGACGGTAGAAGGTTATTATCAGTGTTGCCTTAAAAACAGTGAGATTGTGAGGCAGGACAAATAAGCAGGAAGAAAGCTTGGCAAAATGGCCCCCAAATAGTCTTCATCAGGGCATTTAGGGATGAGATGGGAAGAAAAAAATAGATATATGAATTTTTTTCAGAATGAACTTTTTGACATCAAAGTCACCACATTTGGAATCTAACACAACAGTCCCAGATATGCTACATGAATAAGTAGCAATTGCACTGAAGAAAATGATATTAATCAATAAAAATGAACTAAACCAAGTATGCTATTTCCAAGTAGATGACGCTCATGTCGGTGGTGACTAGGAGAATACTAGTATCAACCGATGTATCTACTATTATCTATATAAAAATTTGATAATCTATACCTGATCAAAGGCATCTTTGATTAATGTATAGAAGAGAATATGCTGAATGATACTGTACAAGAGATCACATCTTGAAACTCATGTGATTGAATGAAAAGTATAGAAAATATAATGTTTTACTGTACTTTTTGTTTTTTGACACTAAAAATGTTGATTTGGTAGAGCAAAGCATCCTTTGAATTCTCTCTCCCACCAAAATATCCCTATGTATATGTTAAAATCATACAAAATGCCTTAAAGTCTAATAAATAATAAACATTTATTAAGCACCTACTATGTGTCAGACACTGTACTAAGTGCCTGGTATGCAAAAAGTGGCAAAAAACAGTGCTTGCACTCAAGGAGAGCTTACATAATAGGAAAGACAGCATGTAAACAAAATATATACAAAGAAGGCTATATACAGGATAAATAGGAAATAAGAGAAGCAGGACAGTAGAATTAAGAGGACTTTGAGAATAATTCCAGTAAAAGATGGGATTTTCGTTGGAACTTAATGTGAGTAAAGGAGGTGAGTAGGCAGAGCAGAGAAAAGAGAGCATTTCAGGCCTGCGGGACAGCCAGAGAAAATGCCCAGAGCTGAGAGAGGGAGTGTCTTGTTTGTGGAACAGCCATGAGCCCAGTGTCACTGGACTGAAAAGTATTTGTCAGGGACAAAGGTGTAAGAGGATTGGAAAGTTAGAGAAGGTTAGGTTATAAAGGGCTCTGAATGCCAAATATAGCATTTGGAGGCAATAAGGAACTATTGGCATTTATTGGGGTAGGTGTGTAACCTGCACTTCAGGAAAATCACTTTAGTGGCTAAATGGAGGATAAATTAGAGTGGGGAGAGATGAGGCAGGCAGATCCACCAAGCAGCCCATTGATAGTCCAGGCGTGAGGTGATCAGGACCTATACTAGAATGGTGGCAGTGTCACAGTAGAAGGGGAGCATGTCCAAGAGGCATTGCAAAAATGAAATCAACAGGCCTTGGCAACAGACTGGATATGGGGAGTAGGGGTGAGAGATAGTGAGGAATCCAGGATGATGCCTAAGTTATGAGTCTGAGGAACTGGGAGGGTGGTGTTATACTCTACACTCACAGCGATGGTAGGAGGGCAGAGGAGGGTTTGGGGGAAATATAGTGAGTTCTATTTTAGACATACTGAGTTTAAGATGTCTACAGGACTTCTGGTTAAAGATGTCTGACAGGCAGTTGGAGATGCAAAGACTGGGGGTCAGCAGAAAGGCGAGGGCAGGATAAGTAGATCAGAGAATTAGCAGGAGAGATAGTTACTAAGTCCATGGGAGTCAATGAGGTCACCAAGTACAGTAGTATAGAGAAATTAAGAGAAGTGGACCCTGAACAGAACCCAAAAGGACACCCATGCTTAGAAGGCATGATCTGAAGGAAGTTCCAGCAAAGAAGACAGAGAAAGAATAATCAGCTAGGCAGAATGAGAAGCCAGAGAGAGCAGTGTCCCAAAAACCTAGAGAGAAGAAAGTATTAAAGAGGAGAGGATGATCAGCAATGTCCAAGACTGCAGAGAGATCAAAGAGAATGAGGATTGAGAAAAGAACATTAGATTTTGCAATGAAGAGATCATTATTAACTTTGGAGAAAGCAGTTTCAGTGGCCAGCACAGATAGCTGAAAAATTCTCTGATTACTACTATCAAGTGAGGCATAAACTAGAGAAATGCATGCTCACCAAAGGTTTTTGCGAACATTTTGGAGAACATCCAGTACAAATTGCAATATGACAAGGTCTTTCCTTGCAGATGATGCAGTCTTCTAGATGATAAAATGCTGATTACATTAAGCATCCAAAGCTGGAAGAAAATTCTCCTAAATGAGGTCCATAATTACTCAAAAGAGTTTAGCTCAGGTATCCATACAGAAAAACTAAGCAGACGAAGAATACCTATTGTCCAGAATATGACAGGTTGTTACTGTTTTTGTTGTTATTGCTATTCATCCTTCATGTTTGAAAAGGACACATGACATCACGGGATGGTTTTGACTTGAGCGTGAATTAGATTTAAGTGAGGCAAAATTTTACAAAGTTGTCAGCCTCACTCTCTCTTCCTGAGTCACAGAAGTCCAGCGGCACGACAAAAGTCAAAATGACTAGCAATGGCCTGGGATACAGTGAATGACCTTGGCAGATTTGATGTCTGACCAATCTCTAAGCACTCTACAGTACCTGCTTCAGTTGCCTTCATGGCCATTGGGAAATATTGTTGTCATCCACCCATTCCACCAGGGGAAGTCTTCTCATGCTTGGGGTAGACATCTTCCTAACTTGCTGATGGATTTGAGGCATGTCAGTTACCTTCAACCTGGTTTAGCCCATCTGCCAAGACAGTTTTACTGGGATGTGGCCCCTTCCCCATATTACAGCTTCTTGGATCCTCAATCCATACATTGAATGAATAATCTGGAGAACTCATCCATCAATACAGATCTGGTAGATCCTACAAATACATATCAAAAGGGCCCAAAAGTTGTACAGAGGAAATTCAGTAGTTTAGATTCTCTTTGGATATTTTCATAGTTTTTTTAATGTTCCCAAGCTTCTCCTTAAAATAAGGCCCATCTTTTAAACTACAAAAATCTTCCTCTGATGTCATGTGATCTCGAGTCAAAGAATATTAATATCACTGAAGAGTTGTGGTTATGCACTTGAGTTATTAGGAGATGAAAGGGAATTCTTAGCCTTATAGTGATTTTGACTAGACTTAAGGATTAGGAGACCTCGTTTTTTTTATTTTTCTTTAGACACTAACTTTAATATCTTGGAAAAATCCCTTAACCTCTCTGAAACTTGATTTTCTCACCTGTAAAATGGGAATATTAATGCTTGCATTACTCACATATTGCTTACTGGATGGTTTTGAAGAAAGCTTTTTTCAAAGTTTAAAATGCCTATGAAATGCAAGTTGTTGTTAAAATTTAAAAAGAATTAACCTCATAAGAGGTCTTCAGGGTACAGAAGATCTAAGACTAAAGAGAAGCATACAAATAGTGTATGTCGTTTGGCTCCCTATGTGTTTATAGAGAAAATTAATCTGAACACTCATATTAAGAGGCAGAATGGTTAAAAGCTGAAGCGAAGTTGACGAGGAAGAAAACATGAATGAGTGTCTTTGCTTTGGGGTAGCGTTTGCTATTTTATAGTTCTCTGCAAGGATGATCAGAGTTGGGTTTGGAGCCTGCATTGACACCCTCAGTGGACCTAGTGGTTAGTGGTGAATAAAGCTGTACCAAACAAAGTTTTCAAATTGTTCAGTGTCTCCAGGGAGGCCCAGAAAGGAAGTGGTGATGGTGGAGGTAAATATTAAAGGAGGAAGATGAGTTCAGTTTTGTGCATGTTGATCTTGAAGAAATAGCAAAACGTCTTGACAGAGATATCTCTCAGGCAATAGAATATAAGACAATGTTCAGAAAAAAGCTTAGGGCTGGAAGTAGAGATATAGGAATAATCTATACAGAGGTGATTGTCAAACCCATGGGAATAGATAATACTACAAAGGGAAAGAGTTTTGAGAGAGAAGAGATGAGAGGATGATCCTGGAAAAATATGACTATATATTTTTCTTTTAAAGTTTTGTTAAAGTAATTTACTTTCCAACAATAGCTATTTCCAGCTTTCAAAAGGTAAAGTGATTCTCATGGAGGGATCCCTTTTTCTCATTGGGATGGAAGAAATGTGAATTGAGGAGGCCATTTATCTTGTAAATCTTGTAATAGAATGTGAGGCAATCCTAGAATCTTTGCCTCTGCCTTATTTAAAATGAGTGGAATTCATCCCCAATGTTCAGTGTCCTCCTGGGTACGTCAAAACTAATTGTCCTGGGAACCTTACATCCATTAAGTGGTATGAAACAGGGAAAATCTCAATAGATTCTACCCTAGCATCGTAATTAACCAACTTGCCAACCCTCTGACTTCCTGGACACTGGACCTTCTTGATCCACAATGCTTGCCTGTTTCTCTCTATCTTATCTAACCTTCTATGCCTATTCTGACCTACATTATCTGTTCAAATCATCTCTTTTTCTCCAATTTAACTTCCCTCCCCTGTCCTTCCTGGATAGTCCTGCCCCGTGTTGCTCATGCCCTAGTGTGACAAAGAGAAAATAGTTTCATTCATGTCTTGATGAAGAATTAATGAAGAAAGGTGCTTCAGAGAGTGTGAACTGCATATCAGAATAATTCCCAGTATACTCACCTTTTGCCAGCATTCAGAGATGGCTGTCAAGTTCTTTCTGGAAGTTATACCTTCATAAGGTCATATTCCAGAGGGAATGACAGGTCAGTACTGGTAAGTCATTATTTCCAGCACTGCATTGTGATTTTTGGATGTCATGCCTCTGGGGGATTGAATTATAGAAAAACATAGTTTCTTCTGTTGTGATGGCCCTCAAGCCTGACAGAGCTGAAATAGACCCAAAGGAAAGAGATATTTGAAGGAAAAAAATCCTTGGTGAAATATGCTATGTTTCTTTGTAAACATCTGTGAGTCAAATGTCATTCACCATGCCAAAACTTAAAGTGAGAGTTCAAGAAAACAGTTCTGCAAAATGATCCCAGTTCTCTGACATATCATTCTGAGATAAGGGACATAACAAAACCAATGTGTGTATGTAGCCCATGGGGAGCTCTTTCTCTTCCCTGGATTGCTACAGCACATATAATCTGATAATACACAGCACTGTCTTCATTCTCAACTGGTCTTGGGCACATTAGTCTCACCTTCTCTGTCAGATTACAACCTTCTTGAGAGTAGAAATACTTGTAATCCCCATAGTATCTACAGTAATTTAATTCTGAGTGGCTTAATTGAAATGGATGTCAATGGAGATTTCATCATGCTGCAGTGAAAGGACTTTGAAGTCAGAGGATCTGTTTTCAAATTCTGGTTCAGCCACTGCCTGTGTGACCTTGAGGAACCCACCTAACTTCTTAATGTACTCTGGACCTTGATTTCTTCAAACTTTTTTCTAAATGAGGGTTTGACCTAGTCACCTCTAAGGTACCTTCCAGTTCTAACTCTACAGTACTTTGATAATGAAAATAAAGAAATGGGATGTTTTAAGATACATTTGTAGGTGTGTGTAAAGATGGGATATGCGTTTGAATTCTGACTTAGGAAAACAACTGCCCTGGGCATCCAGAATGAGGTTAACAAAAATGCAATGATGAAGTATGCTGCTCGCTACATAGCACTGCCAATACACCTTTGCACCTATAATTTCATGGGGCTTAAATATGCTTTTATTCATATCTGTTGTTTTATATCATCTTCATTTTCAGATATCTCGTGCTCCAGAAAGTCATCCCTTGTAACAAAGAATTTTTTAAAAAGAGAGGAAAAAAAGCAGATCAGCAAAACTAACCAACACTGTTACACTGCACATTTTCCCCATAAATGTGCTAATCTCCCCTACTCTATGAAGCTAATAATGATCATTTATGCCTCTGAACTCCTCTATAAGAAGTTATTTTGAGGTGCGCCCTTTTCTTTGCTGGCAGAATGATAGTGGCGAGTCTACGTAAATATATATATATATATATATATATATATATATATATATATACACACACATATATATACATATACATACATATATACACACATATACATATACATATATATACATATATACACACATATATATATACACACATATATATGTATATGTATATGTATGCATATATACATATATACACACACATATGTATATGCATATATCTGTATATGTGTGTATACATATATATTTTACATACACACATACTTTGTCCTTTTCCTTTTCACTTTCTTGACCCTTTTTTAACCTGTATAAATAACTTGTAAGGAATTATTTTCTATAATTTTATAATCACCCCTTTGAGTTATTTGTATTAGTGTATTCTAAATCATTCCCTATTACAGCATAGTGGATAAAGTGCTGGATTTGGAATCAGGAAGCTGTTGTTGTTCAGTCATTTTCAGTCATGTCTTTTTGTGACCCCATTTGGAGTTATCTTGGCAAAGATATTGGAGTGGCTTGCCATTTTCTTCTCTAGCTCATTTTACAGATGAAGAAACTGAGGCAAACAACATTAGACGACTTGCCCAGGGTCACATAGCTAGTGTCTAAGGCCAGATTTGAACTTGGGAATATGAGTCTTCTTGACTTCAGGGCCAGCACTCCATCCACTGTGCCACCTAGATGCCCCAGGATCAGGAAGATGAGTTCAAATCCTGCCTCAGAGAGTTACTGCCTGTGTGTGAACATTCCGTCACCTCTCTCAGCCTCTGTTTATTCATCTATAAAATGGGGATAATAATAATATTTAGTTCTTCTGAGGCTCAAATATAAAGTGCTTTACTAACCTTGAGGCACTCTACAAATGTTAGCTATCATAAAATCAGAGATACTTGGCGCCAGGTTAGAGCTCCCACTCCTTACACCTGAAGCAATGGAAAACTAATTGGTCCCATGTCTCTTTAAAAGCTAATCCCACTAAGAAGGGATGAGTTAAATTCTTGGAACCCAGGTATCCCATACAACAAAGAAGTGATGGAAAGCTTGACAAAGCTGGATGTGACGAGTCTAAGGGCATTCTCTCTGAAGGATGTCTTTTCTTCTTTTTACCTGATGATGACTTTACCTGAGGTTCCTGCAACTACTCCTTTCAAATCTATTGTTTCCTTTACTGGTGCCTGAGATCCAATTTTATCCTTGGCCCTTAACCTTTTTTTCATTGCTCCTTTTACTCTTGCCCCCTGCCCTAGAGATTTACATTTTAGGATTTAAGTTTCTTTTTTTTTGAGATTTAAAAGTGCTATTAAATGACAACCACTTGGAGGAGGGATTGACGAAGGAAGAGAAGGGAAAAAGGAAGGCCAACTAATAAGCTATTATAATAGTTTAGGCAAGAGGGCATGAGGGCCTATGCTAAGATGTCAGTTGTGTGAATGGAGAGAAAGTGATGGTTGAGAGACTTTGGAGGCAGAATTGACAAGTCTTAGCATATGATTGGATACAGGGGAGTCAGGGAGAGAGAGGGGCATTAAAGGAAACTGAAGGTGTTGACCTGAGTATCTGGAAGGATAGTGGTGCTTTTGAGGAGAAAGGTAGGTTTGAAGGAGAGATAATGAATTATCTTTTAAACATGTAAGATTCAAGATGAGTATAAGCTATTCTTCTTGGAATGTGTAGTAGGCAATTGGTGATGTGGGAATTGAGTTTGGAAGAGGGATTAGGGCTGAATTGATATCTCTGGAAGTCATCTACATAGAGATAATCATTGAACCCATGAAAGCTGATGAAATCACCAAAAGATAGAGAATGACAACCAAAGAGATGAGGGCTCAGGAAAAAACTTTGGGAATACACCTAGAGTCAGAGAGTGTGATATCAATGATGATCCAGCAAAGGATATCAAGGAATGCTTGGTCAGACAGAAGAATCAAGAGAGAGCAGTGTCATGAAAACCAAGAGAGGAGACAGAGGAGTAGATAGTAAACAGTGTATAGGATTAGAGAGCTCCATGTGTAAAGAAATGGCCTCATGTGTAGTGAGGCCCATATGGAAGGAGAGGGTTGTCATTGTATGGTCCAAAGGGAGGCAGAATAGACATTTCTAGCCTCTTCTCTCCACCCTCCCCCATTCTTTCTTCAAGGGAGACTTTCATTTCTGCCAGAAAGGGAAACAGGAAATGGGGGCCAGAGGCCACTCTGCTCTCATCAGAGAGAAGGGACACTGGTTTAGGATTATATCTATCTGGTCCCTTAAATACTATTAGTGTAGGGGATACAATGTAAGAGTTCAATCTAACTTCTGCCCACTTTGTCATTGTTATGACAGAAGGAAGGAGAACTTTAAGCTCTATATCCAAAGCTTGACCCCTTTCCTACCAAATACCAGTTTCACAATGAACAAAGAACAAATAGCAAAGAAACTCATTTATCCAAATCATAACAAAACAGAAGTCAGAGAAGGCATACAGAGGAGAATATATACTGGACAATACAGAGTGAAGGATCTCTACCATTGGGATTGAAATAACTCAGATCAATCAAGTTGATCCTTGATCTCAGCACAGGGTAAACTCCCTGGAATCTTTAGAGTAGCAAGCTGTATATAATGACATGATAGACATTGCCACCTCCTTTCATATCTTTCTACAGTCTTTTCCTTCAGCGATCTGCAATGAAGTTGGCCTCTTCCATCTTCTCTCTCTCTCTTTCTCTCTCTCTCTCTCTCTCTCTCTAACTAGAAGCACCTGAAGCAACTCTTTTCTTTTTTTGTTTTTGAACGGGGGAAGGCAGGGCAATTGGGATTAAGCGACTTGCCCAAAGTCACACAGTTAGTAAGTGTGTCAAGTATCTGAGGCCAGATTTGAACTCAGGTCCTCCTGACTCCAGAGCTGGTGCTTTACCACCCCACTTAGCTGCCCCACAACTCTTTTCTTGAAGAGCTCTGATGATTAGAAGCTTAGTGAATCCTGAAGGGGAATGAAGAAGGCTAGAGCTCTCCAGCTCTCTCGCCAATTCTGACCTGCCCTTCACACAGGGCAGGGCCTTCAGCTGCATCAGCGAAGAGAGAGTTCCATACCAATGGGCCTTGGGACAGGAGTTACAAGTGTTAAAGAGAGGTTAAGAAGGGTGGGGATTGAAGAAAAAGCCATCCACTGTAGTGTGAATGCTGGGTGTTCCTATTAAAGTAGAAAGACTTCAGGCATGGATGTGCCTATTGTCCAAGGACCAGCCTATTTAACTACTGAAAGGTTCATCACCAGAAGGTTGAGCATCTGAAGAAACGATTTATTTTTCAGCATAAGCAACCCACATAGATGACCTACTAAGACACAGTTACAGTCTGTGTTGATTAAAGAAGTGAGTAATTTGGAAGTGAAATCAAGGGTTCTCAAAGTATTCAAGTAAGCAATGTTCTTGTAACACTATGACAAACTTTTGGGAGACAGGGACCATGTATTATATTTCTATGTATCTTCCATAGCATTTGATTAAAGAGTCAGTCAACTGGTAATTTTTAAATGTCTACTCTGTGCCAGGCATTGCACTAGACTCTGGGGGTACAAAGAAAATAATTAAATAGTTTTTGCTCTCAAGGAGTTTATATTCAATCATTTAAAATGACATATAAGTAATTTTAAAATGTAACTTCTATAAAACATAAGTAATTTTAAAGCACATGCAAATTAAATGTGAGCTAATTTCACTGGGGTGTAGAAGCACTTGCAGTGAGGGAAGGAGCAAGAAAAACTTCTCATAGAGTGATAAACGCAAATGAGCTTTGAAAAGGGTCAAGGATCCTGAAAGGAGGCAGTAAACTCCAGGTATTGGAACAGTTAGTGTAAAGGCATGAAAATGGCAGATGAAATGACATGGGTAAGAACCAGCAAGTAGGCCATATAGAGTATATGGTGGGGAATGACGTGCAATAAGCCTGGAAAGGTCGTCTGGAGCCAAATGGTTAAGGGCTTTAAATGTCAGAGTATATAATAGTGAGCTACTAGAATTTAATGGGCAGAGGAATGACAGGTTCAGACCTTCACTTTAGGACTAGGTAGTCACGGAGAAGATAGATTAGAAAATGAAGACATTTGAGGCAGGGAGACCAATAAATAACTATTCCAATAATACAGGTGAGAGGTAATATGTGTAGAAAAGGGAACAAATGCTGAGGGAGAATCAATAAGACTTGGAAACTGATTCTATATGAGGAAAAGGGAGATTGAAGAAATGAAGATGATTTTGAGATTGTGGATGTGCCTAACTGGAAGACTGGCAGTGCCCTCAACAGAAATAGGGAAGTTAGGAAGAAGAGTGTCTTGGAGGGGAAAAGATAATGATTTGTATTTGTGACATATTGAATTTGAGATGCTTACATACATCCAGTAGGAAATATCCAATAATGTCCATCAACTAGAGAATGGCTGAACAAGTTGTGCTATATGATTGTAATAAAATACTGCTATGCCATAAGAAACGATGAGCAAAATAGTTTCAGAAAAACCTGGAAAAACTTATATGAACTGATGAAAAGTGAAAGGAGCAGAAGCAGGAGAACATTGTAAACAGTGACAGCAATATTGTATGATATTCAACTGTGAAAGACTTAGCTACTCTGATCAAGGCAATGATCCAAGAAAATTTCAAAGGACCCGTTATGAAAAATGCTATGCTCCTCCAGAGAGAGAACTAATGAATTCAGCGTAGACTGAAGCATACTTTGTTCACTTTATGTTTTTTTTGTAACTTGGCAAATATAAAAGTATCTTTTTCATGACTTCACGTGTATAATTGATATATTGCTTGCCTTCTCAATGAGTGGGGTGGGCAGGAAGGAGAGAAAGAATTTAGAGCTCAAAATTAAAAAAAAAGACTTAAATACAAAAAAAAAGGGAAAAAAAGAAATATCCACTAAGTAGTTGGTAATTGTGACTAAAGCTAAGGAGAACGACTGTGGCTACACGTACAAATTTTTGGAGTCATCTATATGGAGATGATAGTGAAATCCATAAGAATTGGTGAGATTAACAAGAGATAAACTGCATCAAGAGAAGAGAAGACCAAGAACAGAGCTTTATAGTACACCTACTTAGGCAATATTTAGACAATAATCTTACATGGAGAGTAAGGAGTAGACAGGCAGATAGTAGAGGTACAAAGAGAAGGTAGGGTCATCGCACAGCACCTTGAACATAGTAGGTGCTCTCTAAATGCTTATTGGTTTTTGATCAGTATCTATCCAGTGCTTCATATCAATGCTCTCTGGGCTTTTTATCACCACGCAGATGACTCTTCCAGAGCTGCTATATGTATCACTTAAAATGTTAATATCAAATTAAAATGTAGTCAACACTTGTTCAGACATCATTCATTATTAGATGGATTCAAATGTTTTTTGGTCAGATCATAATCTCCATATTTTGCAATTACCTAGAGTAAAAATTTATAACACCATCAGGTATTAAGTCAAGTACTGACCCCGCTCCGATAATAGGAGGAAAAAAACCCTTTTACCTATTCTGAATTCACAAAAATAATCAAGGGCTATAAAGGACATAGGCTTGAAAGAGAAGTTCTAAGACTATATGAAAACTCTTTTACCAAACAATTTACCCAGGAAACATTTCCAAGCTAATCACATGCAGATACTTTTGAAATGAGGGTACATTACTTGAAAAATCCCTTAGAAGAAGACTGAGTTCCAACCTGTTCACATTATTTCTTTTTTTTTTGTTCTTTATTGTTCTTTTTTTTTTTGTGTTCACATTATTTCAATGCTTTTTTCTTTAAAATGTGAAAAGCATTTTTTTTTAACTTCAGGCATGAATTTTACAGATGGTTTAAATAATTGGTAAGGATTGGCAACAATTAAAAATGTAATCTTGGACAAGTAATTTCACTTCTCTTATTCTTGATTTACATTTCTGTAAAATGATTTGGTTTGCTTTTTAAGGCCCCCTTAGCCCCAATATCTCGCAATTCTCTAATGGCACTTCTACATCCATAATAACCGGGAGAGAATCTTCTGTTTTTGTGGGAATCATAGTCCAAGTTCATTACAATGAAAAACCTTGATTAAAAAATGGAAAATAGTATGGCAGAAACTAGGCATAGACCAACGTCTTACCCCCTATACCAAGATAAAGTCAAAATGGATACATGATTTAGTTATAAAGACTGATACTACAAGCAAACTAAGAGAACAAGGAATAGTTTACCTGTCAGATCTATGGAGAAGGGAAGACTATAAGACCAAATAAGAGATAGAGAACATTATGAAATGCAAAATGGATGATTTTGATTACATTAAATTGAAAAGTTTTTGCACAAAGCCAATGCAACCAGAAAGCAGAAAATTTTTATAGCCAGTGTCTCTGATAAAGGCCTCATTTCTAAAATATATAGAGAACTGAGTTGAATTTATAAGAGTACATGTCATTCCCCCATTGACAAATGGTCAAAGGATATGAACAGGCAGTTCTCAGAGGAAGAAATTAAAGCTATGTCATATGAAAAAAATGCTTTAATTCACAGTTGATTGTAGAAATGCAAACCAAAACAACTCTGAGGTACCACATCATACCTACCAGATTGGCTAATGTGACAAAACAGGAAAATGATAAATGTTGGAGAAGAAATAGGAAAATTGAAATACTAATTCATTGTTGGTGGAGTTGTGAGCTGATCTAACCATTCTTGAGAACAATTTGAAACTATGCCCAAAGGGCTATAAAACTGTGCACACCCTTTGATCTGGCAATACCACTTCTAGGTCTGTATCCCAAAGACATGATAAAAACTGGAAAAGGACCCATATGTATGAAAATATTTGTAGCAGCTTTTTGTGGTGGCAAAGAATTGGAAATTGAGGGAATTTCCATCAATTAGGGAATGGCTGAACAAGTTGTGGTATATGAGTGTAATGGAATACGATTGTGCTATAAGAAATGATGAGCAGGTGGACTTCAGAAAAACCTGGAAAGACTGGAATGAACTGATGCTGGTTGAAATGAGGAGAACCAGGAGAACATGGTACACAGTAATAGCCATATAGTGCAATGACTGACTTTGATAAACTTAGCTCTTCTCAGCAATGCAAGGATCTAAGACAATTCCAAAAGACTCATGATGGAAAATGCTATCCACATCCAGAGAAAAAACTTTGGAGTCTGAATGCCAATGGAAACATGCTATTTGCTCTCCTTTTCTTTTGTTGTTTTGTTTTGTTTCTTCTTTCTCGTGGTTCCTCCCATTAGTTCTAATTTTTCTTTACATCATGACTGATGTGAAAATATGTTTAATATAAATGTAGAAGTAGGGCCTATGTTGGATTGCACAGCGTCTTGAGGAAGAGGGAGCAGGAGGGGGAACAATTTAAAACTCAAAATCTTATTGAAGTGAATGTTGAAAACTAAAAATAAATTAATTTAAAAGAAAAGAAAAAGAGTGTAAGCTCCTTAAGGGTAAGGCTTTCTTTTTGTTTGTATTTGTTTTCCTGGCACTTAGAGCAGTGTCTGGCACATTGTAAGGGCTTAATAAAATTTTAAAAAAATCTGTTGTTTTAGGGTTTGACCAAATGAGGTCTAGCACACAAATGATATAAGTTGTACTGTTATAAAAGCCAAAAAACATGACTGAATCACAAAATGATGGCTTCAAAGAGCTCATATAGATGTAGCCTTAAGCAGTGTCTGTGTAGGCAAAATGAAGAATAGATTTGAACTCAGGGGGTAGAGAGAAAAATCAAGAAAATGTATACTAAAACTTACTTTCAGGAGCTAGGTTGTTGAATCTCCTGCCTCCGTACCCAACCCAGCTCCATGATTCTGGGTTACACAAATAATTCCCCTAATTCACTATCTCCTAATTCCTACATGGAAAGACTATCAATATAGTGTTAGATGTCTGGCTGAAAGATGAAAACACAAACTCATATGTGCATTTTGGTCTACATAATGCTAAATATCCATCTATTTGGGAGTAGCTTGGTGTTTTTTTTTTAAATTTATTCAGATGTTTGGCCTCATTTAGGCATAAACTAAGAGAGGATATTAAAGGTTACAAGAAAGACAGAAAAGGAGAAGGAATAAGAACACATGCAAAAAATATAGCCACTACTATTACAGTTAGAATAAGAATGTTTGAGATCAAAGTAACCTTAGGGGACCAGTAGTAGAGTTAGGATTAGAGGCCAGGTCTCAGTGTTCTTTCAAGAACATCACATTGTGGGGCAGCTAGATGGCACAGTGCATAGAGCACTGGCTCTGGAATTAACAGGACCTGAGTTCAAATACAGCCTCGGACACTTGACATTTACTAGCTGTGTGACCCTGGGCAAGTCATTTAACCCCAATTGCCCCACATACACACACACACACACATAGACAAAAAGAATATCACATCGCTTTAATGCAATATAAACAAAGATAAGGTATCTAAGGTATGTTTCATTATAGTGAATCTTATGAATTTTCTGGAAAAATTGTATTCTATCTATGAAATTTGCACAAGTAAGTTATATTTGAAGGTCTCACAACATCCACACTAGGAACTCATATGAAATGTTTACTATATGTTAGTCATTGTGCTAAGTACTGTGAAAAAAGGAAAACATAAAACAATCTCTGCCTTGAAGGGTTTCATAACCTAGTGGAGGAAGACAACATGAAAAAAGAAGCTGAGTTGGCCCAGGGTCAAATAGCTAGTAAATGTCTTAGGCCAGGTTTGAATTCATATCTTCCTCATTAGAGGCCCAGCACTCCATCCACTGGACTGCTTGAATCATCATATATCTTTGTCTCCTCACAGGGCTTATACAATACTAATTATGCAGTAGGTATTCAATAAATGCGAGTTGAATTGAATTCCTTTCTTATTGTAGTGGAAAAGTGTAGTATAGCTGTATAAATATCCACCCTGTATTTCAAAGGAATGAAAACTTGCCTTTGTGAAATAATCACTGGTTTAAAAACAAGTTAAAATGCCACCTCCACAGTAGTATCTCTTAGTAAGCTTCAGTCTAAATTCTCAAAAGTTCGAATTTGGATTTAGCATGACTATAATTGGGAAAGAACCTGTAGCTGTACCAGCCTGAGTCACTGGTATTTCAGCTTCCATGCATTTACTCTTTTAGTGTGATGATTAACATTGTGATCCTTTAGCAGCAAAGAAAAAACAAAGTCTAGCATCCATTTGGAATAATTAGTTAAAACAGGAAACTCTCAGATGACAGAGGGGGTTATCTTTCCCCACCACCTCAAACTAATGACACATTTGCACTTTTTCCTCTATGGGCACATCATAATACTGGATTAAAAAAAAAACAAACAAAAAGGTTCTAGTTACAGATCTTGCTCGTAAAACAGAAATATGTCAATTCACTTTGATTGTCTTTGTTTAGACATTTTTACCATGATTGTTTCAGCATTGAGAGGCAGCCAGATGTTGCAGAGAATAAAGAGCTGGGCCTGGAATTAGTAAGACCTGGTTTCGAATCCAGCCTCAAATACTTGCTAGCTTTGTGATCCAGGATGGGACATTAAATTCTCTTTGCTGCAGTTTCCTTAACTGTGAAATGGTGATCATGGTAGTTCCTACCTCCCAGAGTTGCTGTGAGGATCAAATAACATAATATTCGTAAAATGCTTAGCACAGTGCCCAGCACATGGTAGGCACTTAATAAATGCATGTTTCCCACCTTTCCTCCTTATTCTTTTTTTATTATGCATGTATTCTTAGAACTGAATACTTATCATTTTGAACCCAGACTTTCCTAAACTTTGAGCCCAAACATGGGCAGTAATCTATAGAATATTGAATATGAAAGAATAATAGCAAGACAGTGATTTTTCCTAGGACCATTTCTATTTGAACCTCAGTGAACAAGATGAGATGGAAATAATCATACCCCCTTTGTTGTATCTATTGCTTTCACATACACTCAATCATTACAACAGTCTTGTGAAATTTGCAAGAAGGGCATGATTAGCATTACTTTACATATGGAGAAACTGAAATCTAAAAAGGCTCTCTTACCCAGCATCATCACATGGCTAGCCAAGTCTTCTAATTCCTAGTCCAGCCTTCCTTCCAGTACACAAATTACCTCTCCATTTGGATGGAATATTTTTTAACCAGGATAAGGGAGTTCCAAGAACATCATTGCATTTCACTGAAAGAGCATAGCAAGATTGTAGTTCTGAATAACCTTAAAAGTCAAGCAAACAAAATTCATTTTCATGAGGCCCTAGTCTGATTAGTTTTTCTGTTAGCATGGGCAGGGACCTAGTGGAAATAGAAATATATCTGTCTTATTAAAGTCGATCATGTGGAGAAAATGAAAATAGGAAATCTAGTTGGGATGTGCCTACACAGGTGAAAGGTATTGCAGAGCCAAGACAGGTACCCAGATATCAGAAACTTTAGTCAGGTCAACCTTTGTGTAACCCTTTGCCACCTTTCTGTACTTGCTTTTAAGGAAAAAGATGACTGATAGACGTGACTAGTGCAGATTAATGGAAAACAATGATTACCTCAACTGGATAATTACTTAGCTCATAATTTTGACCAAGTTGAAACAACTTGTGGATTTTTAGGGAAATGTTTTAGGCTTATAATGAGAAGACAATGTTGGTCACAAGTCTTGTATATGTCAGGACAATGATTTTATTTCATTTTCACATTTAGTCATTTGTCTCACAAGTAGTTTTCTCTCCCTCCCCTTTCCCCTCTCCTCCCCTCCCCACCCCTCCCCTCCCCTCCCCTCCCCTTCCCTCCCCTCCCCTCCCCTCCCCTCCCCTCCCCTCCCCTTCCCTCCCCCTCCTCTTGTCTTTTGTGTTTTCTAGGAAGCCTTCTCAGCCTAGGTATTCTTATTCACTGATAAATTGGATTAGATGGACTAAGGTTCTTTTTAATTGTAAAATTCTGTGACCAGGGAAGACTTCAAGGAAAAGGTAGCATTTAAAATGTGAAGAAAGTTTCGGCCCTCAGTAGAGGAAGGATGGGAGAGAAGGGGAGAAAGAGGGCATTCTAGATGAAGGGAATGGAAATGTGCATAGAAATAGGAATGTTCAAGATGAGATAGAAACAGAGAACAATTCCATTTGACTGGATTAGAGGCCTTGTGTAAGAGATAATATTGGAGAGGTAGGGTTAGAACCATATTCTGAGAGGTGGGGACAGAGAAGTTGATACTGAATGTAAAAATATAAAAATAAAAATTCTAAAATGAGTGATTTTGGGGGCAGGTAGGTGGCACAGTGTAGAGTACCAGCCCTGGATTCAGGAAGACCTGAGTTCAAATCTGGCCTCAGACACTTGACACACTTACCAGCTATATGACCTTGGGCAAGTCACTTAACCCCAACTGCCCTGTCTTCCCCTCTCAAAAAAAAAAATAAATGACTGGTTTTTCTCAGAACTAGTTTAAAAAAAATTGTGACTTTATACTCTGTACTATGCTGAAGAATTAAATAGAAATCACTCTTATTTTCTACCTCAGACATTTCTACCTCGAAAAAAAATGTTTTAGAACTCAGTTTGATTGTTTAAAAGAATATTGGAATATTCAGTGACAGGCTGTCTATGCCCATGCCTAGTTAGGAACAAGAAATGAAATGAAGCCCTTAGGATTAGAAGATCTATTCTTGTACTCATTCTGTAGAAGCCCTGTGGATTGAATAGCACAGAAATGATGTTTCAGAAGTAATGGATTTGACCAACTTGCCGAGTTTTCCTCTGTCTAGCTGTTTAAGGCTTTCTGCTATCAAGTTTACTTCCATAGATCTAGGACCTTATTGCTATATGTACGCTTTCCACTCCTGCAGTTTGAAGGCCATCCACGTCTCTCCTTCTGTGTGATTCTTCAATCTCCCATCAATATTTCATTGTGATGAGAAAGTATCCAATATTCTGTAAATGTATTTTGGGGGTTTTAAATATTTCATGGACGAGAGGGCAACTCTTGGGCTGTGATGTCCTTATGATACAAAAAAGGGAAAAATGAAGATTAGGCCTAGAGTATAGCTGTGGTAGCACTTGGTAATTCTAAAGTTTGTTGGAGATCTCATTGGGTAGCACTGTATCAAAGCCAGGGTGGGTGGAGTAAAAAAGAAGGGAGGGGAATCTCAGGTTTAGGAAAGAGCAAGAGAAGAATGAACTCAATATTATTGAGTAGTCAGGGTTGACAAGGAACAGACAGAAGTATGGCTAAGATTTCGATAACAGAAAAAGATATAAAATGAATAAGTACAAAAATAATAAATAAGAATTTATTTTAGCAATCTATGATAATAAATCTCATTAATATAGCACTTTATTATTTGAGAAGCATGTTCCCCCACCATAACCCTATGAGTAGCACAATTATTCAAGTGATGGATTTGGACTAGAAGACCTCTCAGGTCCCTTTCCATTCTAAATCTTTGATCTTATTATCTCTGAGAGGGTGTTGCCTATCCTTAAGTATTTAATTATCATTAGACAGTCTCTGGAAGGATTAAAGACTAGGTTGTTTGCACACACCTCTAGGACTCTTTCTATCACATAACATTTCCTTTACTAAAGTGGAAACAATAGTCAAAAACTATTGGAGAGTAGTACTAATGCATTTTTTTTCTGTGTGTGTGTGTGTGTGTGTGTGTGTGTGTGTGTGTGTGTGTAGCATATCTACATGCTCTCCAAAGATGGTAGAGAACTAATATCTTCCAGAAAATCTCACCCTTATGAGTTAACACAAGCTTTGCCCCAGCCCTAAGGGAAACCAACTTCCCAAGGGACTCCCAGCTGTACTAATAAGATGTCTTCTTCTTCTTTGCCCTAAAGATGATCTGAATTTAGAAGGAGGGGAAATGGATACTTCTGGGTTGGATGGAGAGCTCTCTGGTCACAAGAGATGTTACCCTTATCACTGCATTAGGCAAGGAGTACGGCTCCTTCCCACCCTCCTCCCCACCTCAGAGCCTTGCACAGTGCTGGGTGCATAGGCTTTCTACAGACACTTGTTAATTAATAAATTGAGTGCTTGACAGGACTCCATTTATAGCCTTCTACACATGAAAAATACAAAACTGTGTCATCACAGCAGATTTTGTGGGATTCAGTTATCTTGATAATTACTTTGACATGTCATTTCTTTTGGTCTCTACTGGGCAGCAAATCAAACAGATGAAAATACAAGAATATGTGTGTGATGGGATGGGGAAGGGATATGGGAGGAAGGTCTTGCCCTCAATCTTGTTCTTGTTGTTAAAGTGATTACACAGTACTGGGGAGAAAAAAAAAAGTTTTCTGAACTTTCATCATTCCTTTCAATGGTGCGGTGGTTCCAACACACATAGGACATGAGTTGTCTGTGTACACAGCTTCTATCTCCAGATAAATATACACAGAGCTGCCACAACTCTGAAGTTGCTAAAGTTTGCTTCTGGAGTTTCTGGCCTTCTCTGTTCCCTTCAAATGCCCAGCCTTAATACTGGAATTGTAACTGGCACTTCTGATGCCTGGGACAAGCAGCACAACAGGTACCCTCATATATAATCAAATATTTATAGCTGGTGGCAGTCCAAATCCAGTCTCAGACACTTACTCGCTGTGTTACCCCAGGAAAGTCACTTAACCACATTTGTCTCAATTTCCTCATCTGAGAAGTGATCTGGAGAAGGAAATGACAAAACACTCCAGTATCTTTGCCGAGAAAACCCCAAATGGGGTGATAAAGACGCAGACATGATGGAAACAACTGAATGACAATAATAAAGCATTATAGAAAATACCAACATCTCCACTTTTATGGGTATGTGCTGTCCCTGAATTATAAACATGACTTACAAATGACATTTACATTAAAGTGGCTGCCATAATTCCTTGACTCACTACCATGGCTGATTTGCTTACTCTACTCTGCGGATCCCAATACTGCTCCAGCTTTTATAGGAGTTGTTGTGGATAAACAAAACAATAAAAAAATGGCCTTTTAGATAAATTAAACTTATTTGGGTGGATTGAGAGCCAAATTCAAGTCAATCAAGGAATCTTTGAATTAGTCCAATCTCTTTGCTTTCTTCCTAAGATCTTTCTGAGACCTTGAGGGAATGGAAACCCAGGTCATAGAGGGGAAGGGGAGAAGATAATTTTGGAGTTATGAGCTTTCTGAGGGTTGGATAGTCATGGGTAGAGTACAGTGGGGAGGGGGGGGTGTTTAGAGCAGCATGGAGGCACAGGGTACCTTGTGGTCATGGAAGGTAAAGTAGGAGAGAGTTGCAAAAAAGTGAATTGAAAGAAATATCCCTGAGGGTAGAATAGGGAGAGGAAACTCTAATCATTCTTCTTCTCTTGCAGTAGCCATAATAAGGATAATGCTAGATCTGATCAAGATATTCTTGGTTCAAATTCTGCTTCTTCAAAATATTACTGTTTGTCCAACTTTGGGCAAGTTTCTGCACCTCAGTTTTTCTGTCTGTAAAATGGGGAGGTCACTTGTACAGGTGATCTTTAAGGTACTTCCCAGCTCAAAATTTATGATCACATTTTCTGAATTCCATTATGGATTAAATAGACTTTCCTGGCTGGCCTGAAAATTGCCTACCCTAAGCACAGTCTTTCTACAACAAAACAAAAGAAACAAAAACATAGCACAATAAGTTCCAAAAGGTCTGTCTATAACCTGGGTATGCTGAAGCCAGATCAAACAGCTGTGAACATTCACACTTGGCATTCCAAAAAGCTGCTATACTTGGTCTTGATTTGTTGTTTTGTTGATTGGCTAGACTTAAGGAAGGAGAAAATGTTAATAATACAGATCTAAGTTAAAAATGTGTCCTGTACATGTATGTATATATACATATATGTGTATATGCATATCTATACACACATCTATATTTTTTTATAATTGGTATTTTGGATAGCCTTTTGTTAAATAATTACCAATGCCAAAAAAAAATACCAGCATACCCCCACCTACAACCCACAAACTTTGCTCCCCCAACCCTAATGGAGACTGCTTATACTGTAGAACTAACAGAAGGAAAAGAGAAAAAAACAAAAAACAGAAAACAAAAAAAAAGAGACAAAACAGTGGTTTGACTATGTCAAAGTCATACTAATTACAGTCGTTTATGTGAACTGCTTGCCATTTAGGCCTAATTACCATACAGTACAAGAACAATTATGTGAATCATTAAATGTGTGTAACTTTGTTGTAACTGTGTTGACTAAGACAGTAAACTCTATAAACACTCAGCCTTAGCATACTATTGCACTCCTAGTTTTGTTTTTTATTTTTGTATTTTAAAGAGAAGAATTTTAGTCACCACTCTAACACCATGATGCAAGATCATCAAATGAATACTTAACACTCCTTTCTTTTTTATTTTGACTTCGTAGAGTTTGGTCTATATTGGCTAAAATTCCCCAAACCACTACTAACTCTCCCTTTATTTTTTCTCTATATGGAATTGCCTAATTGGATTTTCCCAGGAAAAGGAAAGCAAATAAGAGCTTAATTTAATCGCTTAATGCTAGTGCCTTCCCACTAAAATTCCAATTTGTCTCATATACAGCGTATTTGTATATAGTTGTTTGCATGTCATCTCTCTCATTAGACAATGAGTTCCTTAAAAGCAGGGGTTATTTGCTTCTGTGTTCCCAGTGCTTAGCACAGTGCCTGGCACATAGTAGGTGATTAGATAATCATGGTAGGTAATAGATGTTGACTTGACTTGTAGCACTTTACTACTACAAATGCTTCCTCACGACACAGAGAGGCCAAGTGTTACTATCACCATTTTATAGTTGAGAAAAGTGAGTCTCAGAGAGGTTAAGGGGCTTGCCAAGGTCACATGGCTTGTGGGTGTTTGAGTCTGGACTTGAATCTAGATCTGATTCTAGTATACTAGAATATAGAACTAGATGGTGTACTAGAAAGAACTATTGGAGTGGGGAGATAGGACATAGTATAACAGGCTCCTGATCTTTCTACCACTGAGAAGGTATCAAGAAAGGTTAATCCTTTTTAGCCCAATTTTCACGTGACCACATTCCTAAATAACTTTAATATGGAAAGAGCACATATAAAGCTATGTGGAACTGATGAGAGTTGGGATGATTGAGAATTGCCCTCCTTTTTTTCCATTTATTTTTGTAATACCACTTATCACTTTAATAGCATCTTTAATCAGAGTGCCTCAAAGTGCTTTCCAAATAGCTACATTATCCTTATTTTTTACACAGTTAAATGACTCACCCAAGGTCACCAAAATAGCAACATCATTTAGAATAATTTTCATGCCTGAGATTAAGTGGTAGCTGTGGAACCTGTGACAGGAATGTGGAAGATCCAGCTCTGATCTTGGCTTTGCTCCTAATGTGCTATGTGACTTTGGGTAAGTAGCATTACCTCTCTAGGCCTTTTTCCTCATCTCTAAATTGAGGCATTATATTGAAATAGTTTCTAAACTTCCTCTCAGCATGAAGAAGCTATCTGATGGCTTCAGCATTTTCAATGTACGATGAAGCCTTATTAAGCCAAAACCAGTGATTTGAAATTTATTATAATTCCAACAGGGATTAAGCTGCTTTTCCTCCATACAGTCTATGGTAAAGCAGTTTTCTATGGAAAGCACTAGTGTAAACAAGACTGTGAGAGTGATAGCCTATTTCAGGAACGACCTGTTTTGATCACTTAGCTGTATGTACTTATATACTAACAATGGACGTGCCAATTAAAAGCCAACTTTACCTATTCATTAGGCATGCTCCAGAGGACGTCTGCTTAGCCATGCTTTATTAGCTATTACCATGTGGGCATGAATATAATAAAGCTGTATTTCCTTAAAATAAATGTTTATTCCATCCAGAAGTAATACTTTTTGCATAATTCTGAGCCCTTATTAGCTCAGACTATGTTTCCTCCCCAGTTACTTCAAGTTAGAGAGGTTTATAGTATAAGGTGTAATCATAAAATGATGAGATTGATTTTCATGTGTAGGCTGTTGAATGGTCCATACCACCTTAAAGTAATCTCAACTGTCTCTATGTGGCTTTTTATTTTGGGTAGAGCTGCCATTGTAACAGTTTTTGACCCACCTATTGAGGTCCTTGCTAATAGCAAGTTAGTTCTGGCTGTGACTTCAAAAGTTTCTTCAAATGGCTATATTTCAGTTTTGCCCTAAGGCAGGGACTGATGTTTTACTTTTTTATATCCCTACCCCTTAGCACAGTGACTGGCACATAGAAAGCACTTAATAAATGTTAACTCACTGACTGACTACAATTTGCAGGGTATTCTGAAGAACACAAAGACACATAAGATTAAGGTCTTTGCCCTCTAGGAGCTTCCAAAGTAGTTGAACAAAAGATAGAGTGTTTCTTAACATGGCATGTGAGAATTTGATTTTCTAACATGTCCATAACCATTTGTTAATATAATAGGTCTTCTTTGTAGTACCACATATTTTATTTTATGCATTTAAGACATTATTCTAGAAGGGGTCCAGAAGCTTCACCAAGCTGCCAAAGTAGTCTGCTACAACCTGGCCTAAGGCATGCATTCAGAAAACAATAATATAGATTTTGGTAAGTGTCCTAATTGGAGGATAGCTGGTTCTTATATTCTACCTGGAGTAAACAGGGAAATTTTCACAAAGAAGGTGAAATTTAAGCTGAGGCTTGAAGGATGGATAGAAATTTTTAGGTAGAGGTAGGATGGAGATAGCATTTCAGTTAAAGAAACAGAATAAACGAAGACCCAAGAGGTGGAAGCAAAAGTCATATTTAGGAGATGATAGATTAATTTGGCTCAATTATAAATGATGCCACATGGGTTTAGAACTGGAAGTAACTTTTAAGATCATCCTAGCTTTACAGTTAAGTAAACTCTTGCCCAAAGAGGTTAAGAGACTTGCCTAAGTTTACAAAGGTTTTAAGCAGTAAGACTCTGATTTGAATCCAGGCTCTTTGACTCGAAAATCAGTACGTAGAGGGCTTGCTTATACAGAGGAGTAGTACATGAAGGTAGGTGACATAGTGGGTAGAGTTCTGTACTTGAAGTCAGAAAGACCCGAATTAGAAGCCGATTTCAAACATTTACTGGCCCTTTGTCCCTGGGAAAGTTACATTGTCTCTGTGTCTGTTTCCTCATATGTAAAATGGAGTCAGAAACCAGATTGTAAGGATCAGAGGAGTCGACATGCATAAAATGCTTTGCAAAGCTTAAAGCACTGTTTAAATGTCAGATTACTTTTGTTGTAGTTCTTTGCTGTTTTTATTATCATTATTTAGCAAGGTTAGAAAATTAGGCTGTGGGAACTAGGGAAAGCTTTTGATAAGAGGAATGACAGGATAACATATTGGACATATCAAAACAGTGTTTCAGGAGTATATCGCATTTGGGCATGCTAGTTTAACTTTAGCTATGAAAAGGAAACAAAGTGGCAACTCAGGTGGACCTCCAGATTAATCTGGTGGCAACTGGGGCCAAGAAGACTCCCGTATTACAATCTCTCTGTTGTGAGAAGATAAAGAACCAAATTGGGATGGGAAAAGAAGGGATGGATTAATACAGGTAGGATAGAGGAAAATTTGGCCTAATTTGGAGTTAGACTGGATATGGTAAATAAGGGAGAAAGGAGGTTCAAGGAAAACTCTTTAGTTTTTATGAGCTACAGCTTAAAAACAAGATGAAGACTCTGTATAAAACAGGCATGAAATCACAATGCTGTATAGCAGCCTAGCCATCAGAGCATGGGCCAGGGCTTTCTTCAGGGGAAAATCCAGTGGTAGAGCTTGCCTCCAGGCTGTGCCGATTCACTTTACCCACCCCCATACATGGCTATCGTCATCATATGTATCCCAGAGAAACCATAGATCTTAGATCCTATATAAAGAATTTTATTTATCAGTACCAGTAGAATTTTATTCTTTATTTATATTTATTTATTTGTATTTATATTCTTCTTTGTCTCATCTTTAATATATTTTGATATTACTTAAAATTCATACATTTTTATTAGCTTCAGTCAATAAATTATCCAACAAATAGAGTGCTAGAAGATACCTGTTTGATTCTTTCCTCTGACGTTAGCTGTGTGACAACAGACAAGTTCCTTAGCATCTCTGAGCCTCAGGCACCTGTCTAAGATTTTAAATTATACATAATTTGTGATCTTTGTGGATGGAGAACATTTGGACACTGAGAAAGTCATAGATCCTTGACATATAACTCATTCATTCATTCATATATTTATCCATCCATTTATTTATCCACCCATGTGTCTTCTATCTATCTATCTGTCTGTCTGTCTATCTAATCTATTTATACTCCCTCTTTATTGAGCATCTACTACTTACGAGGCTCTCTGAAAACAGGGGATGAATTTGCAAAACAGAGAGAACAGGGAAGATAAGAGTAGTTCAGGAAAGCATCATGGAGACAGCGTCATTTTTGGGGGGAAGTCTGATTCCCCCTAGGTATTAGGGCTCTCTCCTTCTTCAAATGATGACGTATTGTAGCAACAACTTGGCTAGCAGCTACTGTGGCTGTGTAAAACCAACAACAACCAGCACACAGAGGGCTGCCAGCACAAGTTCTTTGATCTGCTTTACTAAGGAAAGTAACTTTAAGGGGTTAACAATCCCACTTTAATCCAACATATGAATATCATTTGCTTAGTTCCAGAGGAAAAGCCAGCAACCTGAACTTCAGAGCAAATACAAACAAATTACAAACATACACAATATAAACAGACCAAATCACAATTCATAGTTACCAAAGAGCCAATGGGTCTGGGTTAGCAAAGCTGGGGGCAGTTACAATGGCTTGCCCAGAGTCACATGCCACTCTTCCAGTGACTGAAAGCCCCCGAACAAAACATCTGGGTTTCTTCAAAGCCGGGGGCTCTTAACAACGGCTACCCAGAGTCTCATCAAGTCACATACTACTCTTCCAGTGAGTGAGAGCCCCAAAAGGCAAACACCAATTTTGGATCTTATATACCTTCTCAGGGCCCTGGGATACTTGATTACCTCAGTGTTAAGAAGCACTCAAAGAACAGTGAAAATCCCATTTTACTGGCCATTGCATTTGAGAGGCAAGACTTATCAAAGATACTTAACTACTTCAGTGTTCCAAAGGAGAAGACAAGCAAAAGTCCTGTCCTGATTACCGTTACATTGTCTTAGTGCTGAGAAACACTCTAAGACAAAAAGATCCCATTTTACCTGCCCCATTCAAAGAAAGGCCAGAATCATTAAAGGCACTTAAAAGAAGAACAGCAAAAAGCCCCACCTTAATTACTGATACATGTATATACTTAACTTTTTGTTTTATTTTGTTTTGGTCTTGTATCTACATATGGCCTAGCACCATGTTTTGTGTACAATCAATACTTAAATACTTGTTGGATTGGATTGGAGCTAGTTTGTAGGCTGAGTTTTGAAAGAAAGGTAGGATTTATTCAAGGCCTTTCCCAATCTGGACCTAGCCTCTCTTTCTAATATTTTTCTTATTATTCTCCTATATAAATCTCCAGAAGTAGTTAAACTAGGCAATTATTCAATATCTCTTGAACAGAATTTATACCTTGCTGTATCTCTGGGCCTCAGTTTCCTTATCTGTCAGTCCCTTGAAAACAGAGATGTAAGACATAAGATGTCTCATGTTGCTCTGTATCTTTCTTAGGACCTGGCACATTGAACACAATAGATGTTCAATTAGCATTTCTTTATAGATTAGCAAGCTGACTTAGAGCATTTTAGGTGGCAGTCTCATTATGAGAAAAAAAAAAGCAGAAAGGACTGGTATTCTAAGTACATTGAAGAGATTGCCTTGGCAATGGGTAAATCACTTACTTTATTATTGCCCCCTCCCCGCAACTGTCTATGGCTGTAAGTTACAGATGAGCCACTAGCCTGTTACAGTGTCAAAAGTTCCCATATTGGAAGTTCCCCAATAGATGAAATCACAGGCTTAGAATTGGCGGGGGGAGCTGGGGGAGCTGTTTTAGAACTAGCTCTATTGTGCTTACTTATATCCTTTGAAAAGTACCACTAGCTGCAGGCTCCAGAACAAGGCATCTTTTCTAATATCTTTTTCAATCCTGTTTTTAGAGATAGCTATGGAACATAAAATTCCCTTTTAAATATTGACGTAGGTGAGACAGCTTTTAAAAAAAATGAAGAAGAAAAAGAAGGAAAAGAAATGACAGTTTGAAAGCTGAAAGCTCCTGAGTTGCCACAAGACTTGTTCTCACTGAAGAGGAGACACTAATACCATGTCCTAATCACTGTAGTCTCTGTAGATAAAGGGACAGGTTTCCATAGATGAGCATCAGCCTACAAATGTCTCCTCTGTTGAGAGCCACCGTGGGAGTTGGCGCTTTTCATTCTGACCCGCCTGGCATCAGACATCACCGGATCGATGACACGCACTCCACAAGGGATTGAGGGCCCGGCAGCCAGTCTGATCATAAAGTAAGTATCAATAAATGCAACAATAACCTCAGATCCCCAAACACATTTTCTTTGAATTTCTATCCAAAGCACTGAGCTTTTTCTTTCCTATTTCAAAAGGGATTTAAGTTCACAGAGCAAAAGGGCCATTAATTCCACACAAATCACCCTAGCATTCTGTTGGACAGCCCTGGATAGCCCCTTTGTCCTTTACAATGTCACAGAGTGCTTATAAAAATCTGGAAGCATCGAGTCCACCAGTCCACTGAAAGGTAGGGAAATGAATTCTGAGCTCCTTTAGATGGAAAGGAAGAAATGCTTCAGAACAGCTATAAAATGGGGAGAATCATATTTCTATGGTTTGCCTCATCGGTCTGTCATGAGGACAGCAATTTGCAAATATTAAAACACTATATAAACCCTGAGTTGACTTGCATATATTAAAGTACTATATAAATTCCAAGTTATTGCTGATGTTATTATTAAAATTATTATTATTAGGGGCAGCTAGGTGGCCCAGTGGATAGAGTTCTGGGCCTGGAGTCAGGAAGACCCGAGTCCAAATCCAATCTCAGACACAACTAGCTGAGTGACTCTGGACAAGTCACTTAACCCTTGTTTGCCTCAGTTTCCTCTCTGTGAAATGGAAATAATAATAGCTCCTGTCTCCCAGGGTTGTTGTGAGGATCAGATGAGATAGTCATTGTAAAGTACTTCTTAGCACAGTGCCTGGAACAGAGTAAGTTCTATAGAAATGTTAGTTATTATCAAGAAGTATATAGAAGCAGGGTTGCATAGTTGATGGAGAACTAGCCTTGTCTTTAGGTCAACCTGAGTTCAAGTCCCAGCTCTGCCATACACTGGCTGAGTGACCTTAGACAATTCACTTAACTCCTCATGGCTGACTGATGCTCTTCTCTAAGAGTACAAGTTGCAGAGAAGGTATCCATCTGCATTGATGGAAGGAGTTTCCTCATCTGCAAGTTCCCTATAATGATGAAATATGAAAGAGCGCTCTTGAGCAGAGTGACTTTTGCTAAGTAAATGCATTATTTGAGATTGATACAAACAGCTCATCAAAGGGTTGGAGCCCATTAAAATTCATAGTGACAGGGAAGAGACATGTATATGGTTATGAAGAGTAAAGACATGTGCTGTAGCAGAACTGTTTCTGAACCACTCTGGCTGTAACATTTGGTCAAACTGATCTGTAACAGTCTGTCTACACAGTGGGACAATGGCAGAATTCCAGAAATAGGGATGGTATCACAAAGAAATAGTTAACTTTCCTTTTTTTACTTTGGGCTTTCTAAATATCAACTGAATTAATGTCCCAAGCACTAGCCTGTAAGGCAAGTTTCATCACTGCCCACCTATATTAGCTGACCCTGATCCTCTCTAACTGGCTAACTTACTAGATGTAATATTGGTCTCAGGCAACTACTTCCAGCACACAAAAGGTTGACTTGTGCTCCCAATGTAATCAGACCCTGGAGGGAAGTTGAAAGTTAGGGGCACAGTATTAAGAGTGCTCTAACAGCTTGCCAGAGTCAAAGAAGGAGTTCATGCCTCACCATGGACATTAGAAGGGATGTTATCCAAACTGAAAAGACAAAGAAAATACAAAAACAAAAACATTTGGAGATACTGAGTGGAACTACACTGTGAAAAACCTGTCAGTTATTGGTTCAAAAAGATTAAGAGCAAAACCAGAAAAAAGATGTGTCACCATGAAATCTGGGAGCAGAGAAAGCAAATGGGAAAATCATGTTCTCAGGTCAAGAAAGTAGGGATGTCAAACGAAAGTACCCACACACACATATGCACACATAGACACAGAAACACATACATACACCACAGAAAAGAAAAGCAAATAAATAAAAAAAAGAGTGGGTCAGTTGTTGTGACCAAAATGTTTTAAGAAAGCCTGGATTGATTCTTCTTTTGAAGGCCTTATGGGGCCAGAGTCCTTGAATGAATTTAATTTAAAGGAACCTTCCCTTGGGCTGGTGAGTGAACCCTAATATTTCATAATATTACCAGGTTGAAGGAATTAATTATGGGCCTCTACATAATCCAGTTCCCCAGGGACAAAGATAGTTTAACTCCATCCATGCTGAGTACTCTTATTCTAAGCTCTAGACAGGAAACATTGACTCAACCAAAAGATAGGTAGTGACATTAGACAACTGTGAGAAAGGAAAAGATAGTACAAAATACAGAATATCATATTCTCCTTCTGGTCACATGCTGTTTGTGGGTACAATTACCCACATTCAATTAATTTTCATTTTGCAAATATTTATTATATGCCTTTCATATATATATATACACATATACGTATATATGTATATATAGTAAAAAATACATACACACACACACACACACACACACACATATATATATATATGTACACACATACATACATATATAACAAAATCCCACTATGGTGGGAGCACACAGAAATGCAAAGTTTAGGTAAGACTATTCTTGTCCACATGGACCTTATAGTTTAGTGTGATAAGACACATACACATTAACTATAATACATAATTACATGTAGTTAAAAGTCCACTAGAGTACACTTACAATAAGTATACTAGAAAAGTGCAAAACAAAATCTTACACAAGGTTTAAAGGGATAAAAAAAGATTATTTCCAAATGAAGAGATCAGGGAAGACTTCATTAAGAAAGGTAAAGTTGAAAGGATAGATGATCTTAGGCATAGACAATAAAATGGGAAAAGGCATTTATATGGAAGAGCATGTGGTAGTTTTGAGGGGTCAGAAGATAGTTCCGCTTGGTTGGAGCATAGAGTACTTGGAGGGGAGTAATATAAGCTAAGGTTGGAAACAAAAGGAAACACCAGATTATGGAAGTCCTTAAATTCCAGACAAATGAAACCTTACCCAGTAAGCAAGAGGGAACCGGTGAAAAATATGGAGGAATGAAATAAGCCAGATCTATGTAGAAGGGCCACGAGTCTGGGAGTTGTCTAAATTTAGATAGATTGGATTTGGTGAACTTGCAGGCAACAGACTGATTATGAGGCTATTATAATGGTGGCGGGGGGGGTGTGTGGTAATAAGCCCCTGTATGTACCAGGGTAGTAGCAATTTGAATAAAGGGAAGACAAATGGGAGAGATGGAGCCAAGATAGAACTGACATGACTTAATAATTGTTCAATATGGTAGGCAAGGTTCTGCAGGCCAGGCATGTTTATTACATGTCCATTGGATGCCATTTCTATAGTTTCAACATTTAGAATATTAACAGATTGTTGTCCAAGGCAGTTCAATTCAATCACCTGCAGAATAATTCAATTGCTATGAATGCAGAACCAGGCATAAACTTTGGTTGATTCTGTCAGTTTAGTCCAACCCCTATTGTTTGGTCTTATTTACAAAGCCCAGGTGGTTGATTTAATTATTCTCTTGATTTATCATTATATTGACCAGAAAGGGAGTTGAACCGGTCATATGTAATGAAAATGAGAGAAAACAAGCTGAATGCTAATGAAAAAATAAGAATAAGGCCTTCAGCATGTGGGGTGGTAACAAGGTATGCTCTTAACACTCTCTCCCAGGTACAGGGCATCATTCCTCAGTATTGTGGAGGAATAAACTAATTGGTCGGGAAATTCTCTCTATTGCCATTAGCTTGAGTCCCCACCAGCTATGTTGCCTACACTGTTAAGTGTAAGTGACTAGTGCCATTGTTCCATTCAACCACTTAACATCGATTAAACAAGGCAAGGCAGGGGGAAAAAAAAACAACTATGTGCCAGGTGCTATTCTAAGTAGTGGGGATATAAAGACAAAAAGAAAAAAGAAAATCCCTCCTCTCAAGAAGCTTACATTCTAATAGGGGAAAACAAAAAGGAGCTTGAAATAGGGGGAGAGAAGGATAAGGTACTCACGCAGGGGCAGAGCCTGCAAGGAAACGGAGGTTCCCTAGCTTGTGCCCCTCCAAAAATAGAGGGAGAAGAGGCCTGGCGTAGCAGAGGGCTCTTATAGACTGAGAAGGCCCCAAGTAATGAAGGAAGTTCCCAGGTGATACAATAGTCGTGTCAGGATATTCACTTCTCAAAGATATGGCAAGAAAAGAATACAAATGTTTTCCTCAGTACCTTCAGGATATACTCTCCCTTAGTCTCTTAGACTCAGTCTCTGGGTGAGTAGAGGCTCAAAACTTAGCCAGATTCCTACATAGTCAGATGTGGCATTACTTGTCTGAGGTCCAGAAGGTCACTTCTGAAGCCTCACTCCTTTGCATTTCAGGGCTTCATTCTGGACTGGGTATAAAAATTGGCCTAGATTCCTACTCCTGGATTCACTTAACCTTTTAAAACTCCCACAGTCATGGACAGTCCACTCTTTCTAGCTAAAAATGGAAAGTAACAAACAAAAAGGTCAAGAATTGAGGCTTGTTACTTGAGAGCCATGTCTTCAAAGCACAGAATACCATAGGGACCTTCTCTTATTTGCATTGTCTTTCACCAGATGCTTTGTGAGAGAGAGGGAAACTGAGCTCCTCAGACACAAATGAAATAAAAAGATGGTGGAAGCTGATGAAAACCTTTTTTGTATCAATCAACAGTTCTGGATATGCTATCAGTTGAAAAAGACTCATCTAGTCCATCAGCCAGAACTCTCAGCCCATGCTCCACAGCTTTTGCAATATACTTCCCTTACATATTATGACAATTCAGCCTAAAGCAAGCTCCCTATTGCCTTCCTATGAAGAGGCTGCATCAGTTCTCCACTTTCCATTTGCAGTTCTTGGTTTCAACTTTGTGAGCATAATGTCCCTTTCAAGCTACATCACCATACTGCTAAGTCAGCCTTAGATATTCAACACCTTCCAATCTCCTTCAGCCTCTTTCCTCCTCTGATTGAAGGGCTAGAGGGTAGAAAACTAAAGTCCACCCAAAACTTTCCTTTATAGAGGGCAGAACCTGGAATTTGCAGCTCACTCCCTTTCCATCTGAAGCTTTACTTAGTTTCAAATCCATCGAAGAAGATGCTGACTGGGCCAGGAACTCTGTTCCCTTTTCTAGCTTTTGTATATTTGAGCCCCGCCTCCCCTTAGGTTGTTGGCTCCTTGAGGGAAGGAACTGTCTTTCTTTTTGTTTGTTTCCCCAGCACTTTGCACAGTGTCTGGCACATAGGAGGTGCTTGATAAATGTTTATTGAATTGAAGTTAAGTGAGCTGATGGATTCTGCACTTGTACCAGAACCCCATTACATATGGGATGATCTGTATGTGAAGTACCTATGGTAGAACAGAGAGGAAAATTGCACTAGATGAGAAGGCATAGTGCTTTTGATATGTACCAGTGGAAAAATAGTCCATAGATACATCAAAACCTTTTTAAACTACTTTTCTGTAATGTCATATAACACAGCTGCAGTAGATATTTAGGTTACCTTGAGATCAGGCTTATAGAACAAAGGAGAACAGTAGAGGGAATAATTATCTTGTATATCTGGGAAATGTGGATAGTTAACATGGATCTCATTAGTTAAATTGAAAAGTGTATTTAACGACTTCAAGACCTTTATGTTGGATTAGGTCAGGGGTGGGAAACCTGCAGCCTTGAGGCCCCACATGGCCCTCTAGGTCTTTGAGTATGGTCTTTGGACTGAGCCCAAGTTTTACAGAACAAATCCTTTTATTAAGGAGATTTGTTCTGTGAGGTTTGAATATAGTCAAAGGGCTGCACGTGAGGATCTAGAGGGCCACATGCGGCTTCAAGGTCACAGGTTCCCCACCCTTGTGTTAGATAATATGCAAAAATGGAAGCCTGGGTCACTGAGTTCAGTTCAGTTCAATATTTGTTAAGATCTGCCATGTTTTATGCATCACTGGGGATACAAAACTAATAAAGGGCATCTTTGCAGTCAAAAGGTAGGAACAATACAAATGGAAATGAAATAAATGAAAGAGGAAGTGAGACAGGCAGGAAAGATTGGGCAGTGATGTGGCAGAGAGAGCACAAGATCAGGAAATGGAAGACCTGAGTTTGAATCCTAGCTATTACTATCTGTATGAGCATAGGCAAGTCACTTAACAACTCTTACGGACAAAGAAACCCACAGTCACCCAGCTAGTAAGTATCTAAGGAAGAATTTGAACTTCAGGTCTGCCCACCTCCAAATCCAGCGCTCTATTCATTGAGCCACTTAGCTGTCTCACAACTCTTAACCCATCATATAGAAAGGTTGCTATCATGAAAAGAGTCCTGAAAACAAGAAACGAAAGAATCAGAGCATTTTCATTATCTTACGTCATGGATAAGGTAACACCCAGTCAGAGTGTCCTGGGTTCAAATCCTTTCTCTCAGTATGTGACCTTGCTCAAGTCTTTTAACCTTTGAGTGTTCAGGCAACCAAGATTATAACTTGCAGAACAGTTGTTTGATCTGTATTGGTAGGTAGAGTTGCCCCCAGGGAGATCCTACATGGAAAAAAAATCACTGGTCTAGATCAACTTCCGTTCGACCCACCCCCACCTCCTCCAACCAAGTAAAACTCAACCAGTTTGGCTAATAGACTTTTTTTTTTTTGGCCTAAAGCATCTTTAATATGCAACATTTCACTGTGCATATTGGAATCAGGAGACCCACATTCTAATGCTAATTCATAGTATTGGGCTCTGAAAGTGGACTTCTAATGGCTCTTTCCAAGGCTCTCATTATACATATGGAGAAACTGACCCAAAGAGAGTAAGTAAGTAACCTGTCCATGATCAGACAGACAGGATGGAGACAAGGGCTTTGTACCTAGGTTCTCAGTCTCAAAAGTCACTGTTCTTGTCACTAATTTTCTAAAACAATACTGGTATTTCACCCTCTAAGCCTCAGTTTTCTCATTTTTAAGATAAGGGTCTCTGAGGCCCCTTCTAGTGCTAGAACTACCTGCGAGCCTAGATATGGTGGGATTAATACCAATGAGTTTCAGTATCTAGTCATGCCAGGACATTTTATGAATGGCAGTTGTCTTCTTATTCTCCCCCCACAATCCCATGCTTTGTGTAGTTCTATGAACTGAAAATTTCCAGACTAGATAGCTGTAAGAAAAAAATATTTTTCTGGAGGTGAGGTCAGGGGAAGAAAAGAGGACAGAAGCCCTAAATTAGTACCACTGAAACAAAAAAACAGACAAACAAAACCAAATACCCCCTCTTTTTCTTTGCGTGTGTGTGTGTGTGTGTGTGTGTGTGTGTGTGTATTTGTTTTAAGGATCTCTTTGGCCATAGTAAATGTAATTTGGTTAGGGGAAAAAAGTAGCTTAGAATGAGTTTCACCCAGTTCAGGAAGCCACAAGCTCTGGTGTTTATCAAGGTGTGAATTTGGAAATTTCCACTCATGGTCTTTCTGAGGCCACCAGATGGGGCTGTTTCTCAGCTTTGTGACAACGTGCTTGGACAGGAGGCTATCACAGATGCACCGCATGTTTATCAGACTGCTGTTAAATCTTTTGAAATCTGTAAAGACATTGCACATCTACTTTTATTTATTTAATTTGTACTTAGAGATGACAAATTGAGTAATTGCCCAAGTGGGGGGAGGGCACCAGAATTAAAAAATGGAAAGTTACCTGTCTTTTATCTCCCATAATTGTGTTTTAAAATGCAATTCCTCTCCTAATACCTTCTGGCCTCTTGGATTTTTATTTTAGTCAATGTAGGACCAAAGGGCATACTAAACTCCTCTCCTCTCCTCTCCCCTCCCCTCCACTCTCGTCTCCTCTCCTCATAATGTGGAGGGCTCAGTTGTACCAAAGAAGAGGTGATAAAATCCAGTCTCTGCAGCTCAAGACAGAGATAGCAGCTGGCAGGGGCTTGCTTCCTGTCAGCCATCAGGGGCAGATGTGTCTCTCCAGCATGGAGGTGGCTGAGAAGGATTAAAAATGCCCCTTGCTTTGCTTGCAGACACATAAGGTAGGCAGGTACGCTTGTTGAAAAAATGCTGGGCTGGGTCCTCACCATCCACGAGGTGGCTGTGTGACTGAGGGCAGTCACCTTACCTCTCTGATTCTCACTTTCTTCATGAGTAAAATTAAGGAATCACTTTCAGTGCTCTTATTCAATGAATCTATTAACTATCTCTTCTTATAGTTAAAATGGAGCTTTTGCAGGACTTAACACAAAGCATGTACTATAATGTCACTGTGCTAGCTGAGAGATTTCAGATTCAGAGTCCCTTTTGCAGAGAGTTCATTGCCCCCTCACCCTTTCCCTTATCCTCCACCTTCCACCCCATTTCCTACTATTCAATCCTTTGTCCTTTTGTTCCAACCATCAGAATAACATATCCTTGGGAAGAGAGACAAAGATTTAGATAGTAGGCCTGAACTATACTATGAACTTAAAACATGAATGCAAGTGGAGTTAGATGCTGCTGTCATGGACTTCTTAATGAAGGAAGTGACTAAACTTTGATTCACATCTATGTCTCAGACCTGTCTCTGCTCTCATGTCTTAGAAGCTTCATGTTCCCCCCTTGGTACCCAGAATAGCACTGGCAACCTGCCTGAGTGATATTCCATCCTCCTACCTTCTTCTTTCCCAGAAAACTTATCTATTCTGTGTTTCATTCTCCCCAGGGTCTTGCACTCTGTTTTCCACATTACAGATATGTGAAAAACTAGACAATGCTACTGGCTTAATTCAATATTATTGGACTTGTATAAAGCTTTATGTTTTTCAAATCAGTTTCATGTTCAAAATCTCATCCTATTCTCAGACAGGCAGGGTCCTTGCCAGGTGGGTTGGGCAAATATTTACAGGTGAGGAAAGTGAGACCAGAGAGGAGAAAACTCATCCAAGGTTATACCACTAGCAAGTACAAGAGGTGAGACCAGAATGCAGGTCTCCTCATTCCCAGTACAGGGTTTTTTATACTGTGCCATACTATTATCTACATAGCAAAGACTTCCAAAGATACTATTCTTGGACTTGAAGGAATGATTGTCTAATGGTAAGAATTCTAGGCACTGGAGTTGGTTGGGTCTGGGGTGGAGGAGAGGAAATAACTCTAAGTTCAATTCTGTTAGTTCCTTATGCAGTACTTCTACAGACCCAAAAGTTAAGGAAAAGTGAAGTTGCAGTAACATTTCCCAATCTGTAGTATAATCTAAAGCAGGACTTCTTAAACTTTTTTCACTTGAGATCCCTTCAGCGCTTCTTAAACTGTGACTTTTGACCCTATGTGGGGTGGAAGTACTATTCTCAACGCTTGGAAAGCGAAGCTCATTCAGTAGGGGAGCATGTTGAAAGATCAATGGTCAGGGATTCGTAAAATCTGGGTTCTAATCCAGATTCATGTACCAGTTAGTTATGTGATCTTGGGTAGGTCTCAACCTCACTAGGCCTCAGTTTCTTCCACTGTAAAATGAGGACTGTGTGATTGCCATTTTCTCAGCTTCTCTATTTAAGTGTCCTCTCAGTGAGGACCCTGGGGATATGTGGGTTAAGTTGAAAATTGCCTCAATTGACCTGGGCTAGGGGTGATGAAAAAAAGATAATACCTGGCTTTTTTGAGCAAGTATGTTTTGAAACGGTTAGTTTATCCCCTCTGTACATCCAACAAACCAATGCTTTATTATTGTTATTTCCCTGATGAAGGAGACGAATGTTATATTAATCAAAAGACTTTGGGCCTAAAAAGGAGGTGGCACTTTCTCTCAACAAATATTTCTCATTTTAGGCCCAGAAGGACTAGGATGTTTCTTGGAAGGAGACAGGTGGCTAAGCCTCTAGACAGAGGATTAGGCTTTTCTTGTTCTTTTTTACTCATTATGCACCTACCTTGGACTACCTTGGTCTTTTAAATACTAGGTTTGGTTCAAGACTCAGATCTCCCCAAAGGAGATTAACGAGTTCCCTTCAAGACCTGTACAGGTACTACTTGAACCACAAAAGAAGCACATAAAACCCAAAAGGCTCATGAATACTTAAAACATAAAACAGTAACTCCTCACTGAAGATTCTCAGGAGCTCATCATCTGATACAAGAACACACATTATCACCTCTATTATGCTCTCATAGAAGGTAAACTCTTGGACGGGTGGGGAGGGTGGGACTTATAGAGTTGTGGAACAGATTTCACTTTTACCCAATCTTCATGCCCAAGTAGCAACTCAAGGTCCACACGTTCTGACCATCCAGGGATTCACGACTTATGTTGCTCAGAGTGGTCATCTTTTTTTCCAAGGAGGGAATAGCTGTTGGAAGCATCTCCCACTGCAAAGTTAGCATTTGGACCTTTCAGTGACTCCAGCTCTCTTGAGTTTATAAGGGAGCTACCAAAGCTAGAACCATCCTTCTCAGTATTTCTGTTCTATCACTTGCATTCAGGGAAAGAAATGCAATGTAGAAGTGGTGCCCTGGCGCTTGACTACCATCAAGACCACCTACACAAATGCCTTCCCTGTCATAGCCTCCATAGCCAGGACTGGGGAGTGGGAAGAGAAGAGCAATGCCATTTTCTCCTCAGCTAGATGCCCACAGGAAAACCTATGAAATTCCAGCATACTTGAAAGAGGGGAAGAGAAGAACAAAAGCAGTAATTTCTTCCTTTTAGGCCATCTGAGTGGGTGGTTCTTCCTGCTTAGCCACCAAACACAGCCCTCATGATAGGATTAATACATGGGGAACTAACCTAGGGCCCATGCCCTTTTACAATGGTATATAGAGCACATTTGTTATAGAAAATAGCCTGAGCATGAACCTGCTCAGGTTCAATACCACGGGATATGCCCCATCCAGCAGGGCAGGGAGAGCTGCTTTGATTATCCTATTAAACTAATTCAATCCTCACTCCATTTAGCTTGGTTAGTCAGTAGCCCTTGGTACAACGAAGAGATAGAATATTTTTTGATCATAGATCTAAATCTGTAAAGGACCTTAAAGCCTCTGAATCCAACCCTGCACCCCCACCCACCCCCATCCCAAATCCCAACCCTCTTATTTCACACAAAGGATGAAATGCTGAGATTGAATTAAGGAAGACCTGAGTTCAAATACTGTCTCAGATATGTACTAACCTTATAACCAAGTGCAAGTCACTTAGCCTCTCTACTCATTATTTGTTTTATCTGTAAAATGATGGATTGGATTTAATGGCCTCTAATGTCCCTTATAGCTCCAATTATGCAATCTTATGAAAATAAAGCCTGGTAAGTTTAAATCATTTGCCCAGGGTCATCCAGATGGCAAGCATCAGAGACAGGATTTGAACCCAGGTTTTCTGATTTCAGAGTCAGTACTCTTTTCCACTACCCACCTAGAGAAACCCATGCAACTCCCAGGTCCTGGGATCAGTTCTCTAGGTGACCCTGGCACTTTCTAAATCCAGAGTACAGCTACAAGACAGGTAGTATATGTCCAAGAAGGGATTTGAATTCAAGTCAGATGATTTTGGAACCAGTACATTTTCCATTCACCATGTTACCTCAAGTCTTACCTGGGAGACAATAACTTACCTGGAGTCTGCAGAAGAACTCATGACTGAGCATGATGTTCAATGAATTCATGAAAGGAGTTTTATTATTTTATTGGTTACTTAAAATACATTTTAATATTTACAAGTATTGTTTGAGACTGTTTCAATATTAATTTTCTGGATTTATATCTGAGCACTTACATCACACAATTTCCTACCTTCTTAAACAGAAGAAATTAAATATAATATAACATCTCCCAGCATAATTTAGGCTTTATCTTTATAAATAGCCATTACCGTACTTGGCTGCAATATAGAGTTGCCCTCAGAAACAATTGAGATGTATAAGACTTTTCATTCTTACACTGTATGGCCCCATCATTTTGGGGGTAGGTGGGTTGTTTTTATTGTTTCTTGGATTATGATGCTATTTTAATTTTATTTTTATATTTATTTTTATTTTTCTGATTTTCTTTGTTGTGTCTGCTGGTACTTCTCAGTACCAGCTATATGTCTGCCTCTTGCATTGCCTCTATGTGTGCTCCACTCTCTTCCTCTTTTGGATTATAGGGTTGAAGATTTAGAGCAAAAAGAGACTTTAGAAGTCACCCTGTCCAGCCTTATTTTGTAGATATAGAAACTGAGATCTATCATGGCTAATTGACTTGTCCAACATCACAGAGGTGGCAAGTGACCAGGGATTAAACAATTAAACAGGTCCTCTGACTTGAAAACTAACAGATTTTTCATCACACCTACTATATTGTGTTTTATACACACACACATATATGCACGCGCGCGCGCACACACACACACACAACACCATCACCATACTATTTTTTTATTTCATTGAAGACTGAAAAAAACATAACCTTCCCTCCAACTAAGTTTGTTTTAAATGAAGAGTCAGTAGATAATGAGGGATGGTCCAAGTCCCTCTCCAACAGAAACAAATGAGCAAAATCAAAGAAAAACATGTGGGCTTCAGCTTATGAACCTTTTGATAACAATTTTAGCCACTAAGAGACCTTGTTCATTGCCTACAGGGCTCTTAGCTATATTCTGCGTGACTATAGTTACTGGAAAGCTAGCATCTGGATAAAGTGAGAACTATTTTATTTCTATATTTGTATTGGTTAAGAAGGCAAATTACAAATAATTTTCCCTCGGAATTTTGTTTATGGGTACATTCATTTGCTCCCTGGGCACCCTGAAAAAACAGAAGCATGTTTCATTTTTAAGAATATGAATTCATCATTAGGGGTCCCTGAAAGCTCCAAGACAAATTTGAGATGAATATGGCGGTAGAAAAGGAGCCATCATAGAAGGGTAAAATGTTTCTGAAGAGAGATATGTATGAGTACTATAAGTATACAGAGCATTCTCTGACAGTATGCCTTTTTTTAAGGGCATGAAAAGACAACCCCATCTCTGGAAACATTTAATTCTAAAGTAAAAATCAGATGCATAACCAAGCAGTCTAAGCCAAAAGATAGTCTTCAAACTACAGAGTCATTTCTATAAGTTATTTGGCCACATCCCAGACCTCTTAAGGCAATAGATGATAAGAAGCAGCAGGAGATGAATTGGTGGGAAACAGAAAGGTGGAGGCTAGCTAGGGATGTTCTCGCCACACACCTGTCACACACCTGATGGCTGAAATGGTTGTTAAAAAGAGGACCAGACTGGGCAACTGGAATAGCTGATTTCTTTCTAGTCCTAGTTTGGCCACTACTGTGTTGGTAAGCAAAATAGGCTCTTAGCACTTAGTTCAACCAAGTACCCTTGAAGAGTTTGGCCTTTGTTTCCTTGATTGGATTTGGGTGTCCTTGGTTCCTCCTTGTGTCAGGGGAGGGCCTGGTTTACACATGAGTTTGAGTGACATGTCTGGGACAGCAGAGGCTTTTAGACCACTGGGTTTAGGTCACCTCTTTGTGATGATTCTGGGTCACGTGGGTGAGTAGCTGTGACGATTCTAGGTCACGTGGGTGAGTCGTATGTGTGACTCACCCCTGACCCTTAAGAAGATGTAAAACCAGGGGTTGGCTTTCTCTTCTTTGGAGTTCTTACCCACAGCAGCAGTGGCGTGCGTGACTCTGGGCCAGCCCTTCATTATGAGCTCCCGGGCTGAACCTAGATGTTGGTAACTATGAATCTGTATTTGGTCTGTCCGTCAATGTTTGTAATTTGTTTGGGGCTCTCACTCGAGGTGGTGCTGATGCGGAGACTTCGGGCAGCTGTAGCTAAGAGCCCTCCAGCTTGTAACCCAGATGCTGAGACTTTGTTAAACTCTGGTAACTATGTATTGGGATTTGAATCAGACAAGGTCTGTCTGTTGATGTTTCTAATTTGTTTGTATTTTGCTCTGAAGTTCAGGGTGCTGGCTTTTTCCTCTGAACTAAGGGAGTGATATTTGTATGCTGAATTAAAGTAAGCTTGTCAAGCCCTTAACATTGCTTTCCTTACTAAAGCAGATCAAAAGAACCTGTGCTTTTTACCCAGTGAACTTTTCCTTGGTAAACCTCAGATTCTTCATCTGTGATCTAAAGCAGATTAAATGATCTCCAAGTTCACTATCAGCAGTAACATTCTGGGATTACATGGTTAAGGAAAACAATAGTTTTCTGCTCATCAGAATTCATACCTTTGTTTCCTGATGTAAATCTGCATTCATTCAAAGTTCATTTGTTGAGTACCTCCTTTGTGTATAGCAATGTATATCTGATCTTCAGTTGAGTTGGCTTTGTGTTTCATGGAAAACTCTTGGAAAAGGACCTCCTAACATTTGTGTGTGTGTCAGACAACCCTTGTCTGGTAAACCCTGTCAAGCTATCTGGTGAAGCCTATGGAGCCCTTCTTGGAATAAGTTTTCATTGAAAAAATAATTGAAAGAAATGCTAAATGTCAGTTAGAAGTTCATAAAAATAAGAATGCATTTTTTTCTCCCATCCAAGTTTATGGATTTCTTGAAATTTATCATGTACCTCTGGTTAAGAACTTCTGCATTGGAGGACATAGGCAAAGCTGGTATTACGTATTGGTTCTGCTCAGAGATGCATAGATTAATGAAAACTTATTTTAAATATTTAACTATATGCCAAGGACTGTGCTAAATACTGGTGATACAAATAGAAAAAAAGTGAGATGACCCTCGATGTTAGGGTGATCTCACTCTAGTTATGGGATACAAGACATGTAACAATATTTAGATTCAGGGATAAATCCAGGGGGTGTTAAGGTGCTCCAACAAGTCAAATAATAGTACTTGGAGGGTCTAAAGGGAATTATTGTAGGGCAGATGGTAAACCATGATAATCTTATATCTCACCAGAAGGATTATCATTAGTAACACTCAGCTCATCCTGGTCATGTTGTTCTTTCCTCCTGGCTGCTTTAGATGGGATCAGGGTTAGGGACCAGGTAAAAGTGAGGCAAGGGGGAAAGTTTTCCCTACCAGGAGCTTCTCTCCTTGGCCACGCAGTGGGTCTGAACAGCTAGGGGTGAGGAGAGAGTGAAAGGAAGTCAAAGTATTAATTTCATTTTTATGCCCTATTCTTTTTAGTTATATTGGCTAAAGACTTATCAATATCGTTAGTCTTAAAAGATGTAGCTTTTAGTTTTACATATTGGTTCTATAGGTTCTTGTATCTCAATTTTATCTATTTACACTGTAATTTTCAATATTTCCTTTTTGTGTGTGTGACCATATTCAGTTTATTTGATGGCTTTCTAACTTTCTAAATTGCACATTCATTGATTTAAAATGTGATCTTCAGTTCATCAATTCTCTCTTTTTCTACTTAGTTGATGTATAGTTTTAGGCATATCATTTTTCCTACAAAATTTCCTTTAGCTTCATCCCAGAAATAGGGTATGTTTTGTTGCTTTCCCATAATACTGTTAGTTACATAGTTATTAGTTGTTTCTATAATTTGTTCTTTATGCCATTCTGTTTAGGATTTCATTATTAAATCTTCATCTAGCTTTATATCTTTTTCTTGAGTTCCCTAAATTGATTACCATTTTTATTTTCTTATGGTTTGTAAAGGATACATTTAATACTTATGCTATTTTACATTTATTTATAATTTATCTATGTTCTAATAAATGATCCATTTTAAAAGGTGTTCTGGAATGCTGAAAAATTTAAAATTTTTTTAGTAATTCTATTCAGAAGGTGCCACAAATCTTTTAGCTCTAAATTATCCTCTAATTTGCTCAGTTTTACATTTCCCCCTTTGTTTATATTTCTGTTCAATTTTTGTCCAACTCTGAGAGAGGAACACTAAAGTATATTAGTATAATTATGTTAGAATTTGTCTTTTTTTTGCAATTGTTTTTTTCTTTGTGAACTTAGAAGCTATGGCATTCAGTGCATATATGTTTAAAATGGATGCACTTCCTTCTTACCTCCTCTTCATAAGTACCTTTAAAATATCTTCCTTTAACATTCAGCTTAGGCACTATTTTTGCAAAAATTGTATTGTGATTCCTCCTAAACTGCTATTACCCTTCCTTACAAATTACCTTGTATGTAACTACTTTTCTATATATTTCTATTATTAACTTTGTATTTATAATACATATATATTATACATATTTGTTATCTCTTCCATTATCATGGATGCTTGTTGTGAATAGAGATTGCTTTAATCTTTGTACTTGGTATCCCTAGCACCTAGCACAGTGCCTGGTATGTAGTACATCCTTAATAAATACTTGTTTAACTGATTGCTACTGGTTCTTTTTTTTTAATAGTTCCTTAAATCTAATGTCATTGCCTTATTTATTTTCAAAATACCATCTTAAAAGTGGTGTTAAAACCTGTCAAAGCAGAAGGAAAATTATAATCATGCCTTTATAAATGTTTTTAAAAGGTCTTTTATTAAATTAAAAACCAAATAAGTGTTTTAATCAAATTATTAATTCTTTTAACACATTTTAATGTGTTAAGTGTAATGAATACATTTTAGAAAATACTTAAATTTTAAAAGCAAAAAAAATTAATGTTAGTGTATTTTATTATGTGGCACTCTCCCCCAACCATAACTCCTTTACTATTTTCCTAACTTGAATTTTTGGACTGGATACCCTAGTCGATAATTACTCCAGGTTCAAAGTACTTTGTGCCACAAAACTCCTAAAACTATACTTCACAAGCTCCTTTGTAAACTTCAGATGTTTGGATGACTTCCCAAATTCAAATAAGGGTTTTCTGCAGTGTCCACAGATGAACTGATGGCAGCTTCTGAATCAGGAATCAAGGAAAGGCTGGATAGAAATTCACAATTCTACAGAGAGTCCAGTAAAAAAGCTACACCTTAACTAAGGGAAACATTCTGGGGACTCCAGCAAAGGGATGTAAGGAACCCTTAACTTAAACCTACTTAGTGGTAGTAGTGTATCACAGTCTTGTGCATAAGGAGATGGAAACTTATTAAGTCTGGCTGACTGACATCAACTGACATTTACTTACTGGTGGGGATTCATGAGCTTTAGAATTAGAAAAACACTCCAATTCTCAGTGTTACCTATAGAACCCTGAGGAGAAATGTAGTAGAAATGCTCTAGGGACCCAACTTATTAGGGTGGACACATGGGAGTTGGGATAGTAGCTCCAGAGTATGCACTTCATTTATTAAGCACCTACTGAGTGAAAGGTACTACTGTGAGTAAATCTCAGTTGAATTAACCAATTGGGACTATTGCATGGAGCATGCTCAGTTATCATTCTTGGCTGGATCATGTGGGACTTTTGGATTCCTACTGCAGCTTCTTCATTCCCACTCCCACTCTTCTCACCCCCATTCCCCCAGCCATGGAGTCTACAGCCAGAGTACATTATTTGCCCATTGGAGAGTTAAAGCCAAAAGGCCATGTTGGAAATTATCTCTACTTTTAATTGGATTAGCTGAGCACATATCCTGTTGTCACTGTCACAGGTCAGAGAAGGACAGAGGATGGAGCCACTCTGGGTTTTCTATAACATACATACATATACATACATACATATGTACACACACACTCACACATTCACAACAGTCTTTGAACTCAAGGAGTTTACATCCTGCTGGTGGTGGAGGGTGGGGGAAATATTTTACCTGAACAAGTGAAAATACAAAATATATGCAAATTGAATCAAAAGTAATTGGAAGGGGGTGGATGGTAAGGAAAGAGTGCTACCAGCAAGGGTGATCAGGAAAGGATAAATGTACAAAGCGGTACCTGGGGGGAACCCTGAAGGGAGCTACAGAATCCAAGAGGAAGGGGGATGGAAGGAGATCATTCTAGGTATGAAGGACAGCCTATGAAAAGGGGTGGAGTTGGGAGATGAAATACTGTGCAGGGAGAAAATCACAGAGGTCAATTTGACTGGAATATAGAGTGTATGAGGGCTATGAATATGTAATCATTCCAGAAAGAGAGAGTGGAGCCAGATTGTGAAGGACTAAATGACAAACAGAGGAATTTTTATTTTATCCTAGAAGCAAGAGGGAGCCATTAAAGTTTCTTGAGCAGGGTGTGATATAGACAGAGCTGCGCTTTAGGAGTGTCAGTTTGGCAGCTGTGTGGAGTGGAGACTGCTCTGAATTCCTATTACATTTAATGTCTTGCAGTTCTAATTTAGCACTTGATTATATGTTTTTTCTTTTTCTCTCTGTCTCAAATGTAGTTTTTATTCCCCAAAGAAAAATGACTATCATAAATACCGAAATTAATACAAAGGATATGTTGAAGCAAGATTCTAATCTGCATCCAGAGAGAGAACTGATAAATAGAAGTATGTATAAAATGGTTTTACATACATACATATCTACATATACATATATGTTTCTATTGACAGATAGGTATTCGTATCTAATGGTAGTCATGGGGGGAAGAAAAAAAGGAAAAAAAGAGAAAGTTACATGATAACTTTATTATATATTTAAAAGGAATAGCAAGTTACATATAATGGATCGGCAGTTTCATGTCCAATCGTCTTTTTTTTCCTATTCTATTATGTTATGGAAATGCTTGTTTAAAGTTCAAAGTAAAATAAAATTTTAAAAAATAAGTGATTGAAGATAGGGACTTGATCTTACATTTTGTCCTTGAAGACCCTAGCATAGGGCTAGGCATATAGTAGTATTATATGTGCCTGCATGGTAGATGGGCATCTCCCAGGCTCAGCTTGGTATGGGAAAAGGCAAACTAGAACTGGAGTCAGGAGAAACCCCAGTTCAGAATTCAAGCTCTGATTCTTGATAGTTGGATAACCTTTGGTAAATCACTTTATAACACACACAACCTTCTCTTCCTCTGAGCCTCAATTTCCTTATCTGTAAAATGGGAATAATGATACTTTTGTTACCCACCTAATAGGACTTTTGTGAAGATAGCACTTAGTAAAGGCTAAAGCTCTATAATGTGAATTGTTAGTATAATTATCTAATGTCTGTTTGTAACTGTTAAGATCCTGGATAGTCATTTAACATTTATTTATTCTCAATTAGGTCAGTTAACAAGCATTTATTCATTAAGCACGGACTGTGCCAGGCCTTGTTCTCAGCCCTGAGGAATATAAATGCATGCAAAAAGAAAGACAGGCCCTGTTCTCAAGGAGCTTCCACTGGAATGGGGAAGACAACATATAAAAGGAAACCGAGAAGGGGCAAGAGGAGAAAAGGTATCCTCAGCAGGGCCACAGTGAAGAGGTTTGGAAGAACAAAGGCTCATGGGAGATGAAGAGAAAGTTGGCCAGGTTGCCCTCCTTAAATTGAGGTAATCCCCCACTAAACGCCAAGCACTGTGATAAACACTGGAGAGAAGTCTTCTGGAACTATTAAGTGACATAATAATACTTAATATCCCCAATCAACATAGCATACTCTGAAAAAGTATTGAATCTGAAATCAATAGGCTTGGGGATTCAAATCCCAGGCCTGATACTACTGCTATGACTTTGGGAAAATGTCACCCTCTCTGAGGCTCCATGTTCTTACACTATTCAATGTCTATAAAAGGCAGGAAGGTGCACTAGAACCCTGGATTCCCTTCTAGCTCTAAAAACCTCAGTTGGAGAGATAAATGCTTCTGTGATACTACTCTCCCTGCGTTGGGTCTCTCACCAAGCTTTAAGCAGGTGGCTCTGCATTGCAATATTGCATGGCAGCTGTGAGCTGGGTCTGTGTTTATTAGGATCAGATGGGATTGAGAGATGTGGTGGCTCTGATCTGTAGCAGCTTATGAAACTGCTGCAAGAGTAGCAGAGGTTAGCAAACTCAGGTCCCTGCCTCTTAATAACAATGACTTGTTTATATACTCCTTAGGAGGAGAGAGCATGCCTGATTTCATCTTTGTATCCCCTACCACCTACCACAATGCCTTGCACAGACTTGCAGGGGTGGGAAAACTGCAGCCTTGAGGCCACATTGAGCCTTCTAGGTCCTTGGGTGTGGCATTTTGACTGAGCCCAAGTTTTACAAAACACATCCTTTCATTAAGGGGATTTGTTCCTGAAGTTTGGATTCAGTCAAAGGGCTACACTTGAGGACCTAGAGGGCCACATGTGGCCTTGAGGCTGCAGGTTACCCACCCCTGACCAGAGGCTTCATGGAACTATATAAATACTGCGCAGCAAATTGGATAGCCCTGGAACCCTAGGTCATAGTCAGCTGTGCTCTGGCAAATGAGTTCTAGGAAACCCCTTCATCCAGGTGATAAACATGAACAGGAACATATAAGGACAGCAAATAAACAGGTTTTTATATAAAATTTAAGTGAAAGGCTAGAATCACCAAATCACAGAGCATTACAGTTAGAAGGAATTGAAGCTATAGCCTATTCCAACCCCCGTCATCTTACAATCAGCCCAACCTCCTCAGTTTCTCACAGTGCAAAAACCGAGACCCAATGAGACTAAGCAACCTATCTGAAGTCACTAAAATTGAGCTAATGGAATAACCAAAACCAGAACCTAGTCTGTCTGCCTGACACCAAGTTCATTGCTTTTTTCACTACATATCATTACAGAGGCAGGCAGATGGCACAGTGGGTAGGACATTGGACCTTACGTCAGGAAGATCTGAGTTCAAATACAGACTCAGCCTCTTACTTTCCTACCTAAGTGACCCTGGGCAAGTCACTTAAACCTTTCTCTGTCTCAGTTTCCTCAACTGTAAAATGGGTATTAGAATAGCACCTACCTCATTAGGATCAAAAGAAATAATATTTGTGAAGTACTTGACACATACTAGGCACACGATAAATGTTCCCTCCCCCCTTGTTGATGTCTCAGGCTGCTGATCCTTTTGCACTATTAGAATGTCAGCCACACTATTGTGAGGTCCTATAGAAACATTCCTGGACCAGGAGTCAGAAGATCTGCGTTCTAGTCTCATATGTGCCACTAAACTTACTGTGTAACCTTGGGCAAGTCAAGGAACCTCACTCTGTATCTTGCTTCCCCCTCTATTCAATCTATAAAATTCCTCTTACCAACCTCCTAGTCTTGGTGCGAGAATCAAGTGAATGATATATACATAATTGTGTTCTCTGCTCCTTGACACATTTGGGCTAAGATCAAGCATAAATGATAATTGTATATGAGAGCACTTTGTAGTAGAAAGCCCCAAAGCAAATAATAAACATTAACTGAGAAGAGCGATGTTGATGCATCAGTGGGGAGAGGCATTGGAGAGTGATAGTGTTAGTTAAATGGGGAAAGCTTGTAAATGAAAATGAGGTGCAACAAAAAAGAAAACAACACAAACTTGAATGCCTCCAAATCACACTCAAAAGACCCAAAGGTTAAGGATTTATTCATTTTAAGGACATTGTCTGCAATAGGAGAACAGAGACTTGTAAAACAGTGGCCAATATGTAGGTAAATTAAACATCTGGAGCAGACTAAATTGAATCCCCTTCAGAAGCAGCCCAATACCCGATAGAAGCAATACTATTGGTTAGAACAGAATGTGCTGTATAACCATGGTAAATAGGGGATACATCAACCCATTAATTTTAAGAGTTTCAATCTCACTTTTATTTATATTTAAGCTTTTAATCCTAGAATAATTAGTCATTACTACTATTTAATGACTGGTTTGCTAATTGGGTATCCCTAGATGGAGCTGAAAGCAGTTAATATTCCAACAAACTGGTCATTAACTATGTTAATGATCAAATTCTCTGGGATTATTTCTCTTATAAGCCATAATTAACAGTTTATAATAGCTATTTTCATACTTTTTTCTTTTTAGTAAAAAAGAAAATATCCCTGTGGTCTATGGAAAATTAATAAATGCAGGCTTCTCTATTATTTCCTCAGACAGAAAAAAAATGCTTATGAGAGAAACTTTGCTTTCTTAGTCATTCAGCTTAGGAAGGGGACCATGGAGGCCATCTTGTCCAATCCCCTCATTCATCGTATGAGGAAACTGGATCCCAGGGGATAAAGGAACTTACCCAAGATCATATAGCTTGTAAAGGGCAGAGTAGGATTTGAATCCAGATGCTCTGACTGCAAATCTAGTGCATTTCCCCTTTGCCATGCTGTCCTTCTCATCCATTAGATAAGCTGTGCTAAAGGGAACTTGAATCAGTCAGGGATCTAGAATAGAATAACAAGTTAAAAGTTTCTACTGAATACAAAACCAATGATGAAGCAGTCCCTCCTTGCTCTCAGAAAGCTTACATTCAAGAGATCATATTGAAGGGGATCCACACATCTCCTAACAGTCAAGAAGAGATCCATCGGAGATCCCAAGCCTAAGTGTGACAAAAGTACTAGAAGGTTGGTGCTTTCAGGGGTTCAGCATCTGGGAGTTTAGTACCTCCTCCATAATGGGTTTATCTTCTGGGTTTGCCTCATCTCCTTCCAGTTTAGTATGCAGCTATTGAGCTAGTGTTAAGCATGATTTCAGTTCATTCTGGGATGTCCAAACCCCTGTTATTTAATGAGCCAGTTATCTGGAAAGATATAATCTCTCTTCCAACCCTGGTTCTCAAGTATTTGAAGTGACCATTCATAGACATTGATTCTACTGCCTCCAAATTAACAATACTCTGTCATCATAAGACACTTGAGAATAGGAAAGTCGAAGCAAACGGGGTTAAGTGACTTGCCCAGGGACATACAGCCAGATATGAACATGGGAAGATGCGTCTTCCTGACTGCAGGTCTGGCACTCTATTCATTGAACCACCTAGCTGCTCCAAGTCACCATCTACTGTGTCCAAAATCCCATTTCTTTACTACCTTGCACTATACTTACATCCCTATCCACCTCAGTGCTATCCCTTGATGTTACCTTGTCTGTTCTCCCATTTCACTGTGCCCTCTAGAAACCCCTTCTCTATTGTTAAACCCCCATCAATTCTAGATCTCTTTACTTTTCTCATCTTCTAGTGCTAATGGATGAACCGGATTCTTCATAGAAAAAATTTGCTCACTGTCTATCTACCCTTTTCAGCTCCTTCTTTCTTACCCTAATACACATTGGGCCAGGTTGCTCTTTGGCCTTTAAAAGTTCTTTAAGACAATCCTTTTACCACTGTTATACAGCAGCTTCTCCTTTGAAGATCACTATGTCTGTGTACATTACCTGATCCGTGTCTTGGTCACAGTCATCTACCATTCTTCGGATCATGTCTCCATTCTACGAGGAATTCAGTATATGAATTATAGTGTTTTATCTCAATCTCAGCCTCTGCCCTCATACTCAAGGACTTCAATACCTGGTAATATCCCTTCAAATGCCTTGACCTCCCAGGTTATCAACCCCTTTAACTTCCCCTGACCTACATCTCCACTTTACTTCAGCCATTCATGGGTATTTTAGATTTTGTCATCACTTATAACTTATGTACTATCTGCATGATCTTGAACTCTGAAATTTATCTCTCTGATCACAAGCTTCCATCTTTCCGTCTCTCCCTCTGCCTCATTCCTGAGGAAACACTTCTTTATCCCTACTTCTACTCCCTCTTCCCTACCTCATTTCCCAGGCAATCACCCCTGATCTGGCTTACTTTGTACCCTTCACATTCTTTCCTTCATAGATGACCAAGTTAATTTTATATTGCCCCCCCATTCTTGAATTTCTTGCTCCCTTGTCCCATAATTACTACTCCATCTACCTTCTTCTCTGATCTTAATCATGGAATGCTGAACATCCATGGAGAATATCAAACAGCTGCATCCTCTTAGTCTACCATGAATTTGTGTTATCTAACGTCAGTCAACTGGGCCTTCACTGTTGCATGGAAATGCATTTATTTTTCCTACCTTAACTCTTTATTAGTGTGTGGGAGTATACATAGATAAAGATATATAGATATGCATATGTGCATGTATCTGTATGTATGTATGCATATGCCATGGCACATATGTAGCATATACACACATATATGTATATTGTTGATTAAGCTCCTATGATATGCTAAGCCCTTTACAAATAATATCTCATTTGATCTTTACCATAATCTGAAATGTAGGTGCTATTATTATCTTCATTTTATAATTGAGGAAAACCAAGGCAGACAGAGGTTAAGTGGCTTGCCCAGGGCCATACTGCTACTACCTGTTAGAGATTAAATAAGAATTCAGTTCTTCCTTATTCTACACCCAGCATTCTATCTATTCCACCACCTCACTGCCTCTAGGGATAGTTGAGTGGAGCCTTGAAGGTTACTAGGGATTCTAAGAGGCAGAGGGGTAGGAAGACAGTATTGCAAGCAAGGGGGTTAGTCTATGCAGAAGCAGGTGCTATGAGATAGACTTCTGGGTAAGTGAAACACAAGAAGCCTGGTTTGACTGCAGTGTAGGAATGGGAGACTGACATACAATAAATAAGCCTGGAAAAACAGGCTAGAGATTCTATTGTGAAAGACTTTAAAGATGAGTGAGTTTGTGTTTTGTCCTATTGGCAACATGGAGCTGTTGGAGCTCCTGGGACAGATAAGTTTCATGGTCAGACCTATGCCTTGGTTAGGAGAGTTAAATTAGCAGCTGTGGGGAAAATGGCAATTCATGGATCCATGTCCTTCTAGAAGGAGGGGGTCTTCTTCCAATCATGGAGAGTTAACCATGGCTAGAAAATGGTCCAGCCTTTCCCTGAGATTCACACACTTCCCTGTGATTCATGTATTACCCAGAAGTCTCCAACTTCCCGAGAGTCCTTATAAAAATGCCAGCTCTCTTGAAGTAATTTTTAAACTTCACAGTGTTTCCTAACACATCAACAGACTCACTCCTAGGGTATGGCCCTCAAACCTTTGGTAGGACTTTCCTTCAGAAATGAGTCCATCATTCAATATTTGGCTTCCCAATGGTTCTTATTTTCTGTCTAGTTTAATAGATTCTGAGTCTTCTGACACCTAATTATCTGCCTTTTGAAAACCGCTTTTATTTACTGGGTAGTGGTATGGGGAAAGGTTCAACTATGGCATCCAATTAAGCAAATCTCTTGCTTTGGTCAGCTGAAGGAGAAGAGAGGAGAATTTTATTTTTCCTTCTATTACAACTTCTTTTCATCACTTTCTTGACAAGTGGCATCATTAAACCAATGATATGCTTTCTTCTGATAGTAAGACAAGCAAAGCTAGATTTCAGAAACCGTTACCTTTTAAGGAATTGAACTTAATTGGGTTTTTCTCTGTTTTCTATTCTCTTTCCTGTATTCATGTACTTGAGAGCTTTGTTTATATGTATTTTAGTATTCCAATATAAGTTAAGAATCTATTCAGCGCTGTTTGGGATTCATACCCGAAATGCTAGGAAAATGCAAGCTGCTTCTACCTATTGTTAACAATTCATTTTAAATTAGTGCATTCATTTAAATGAATTAATTAGGCCATTATTTATATATAATTGGCTTCACATTTTATTGGGATTAGACTAATAAAAGCGTTGGTCCAAACAGTTTCGGCATGCACATAACTTAGGGCAAGGGATGGCCCATTTTCTTTCCCTTGTGTTTTAGTTCTACAATTTCTTCAATTACCATAGCATAAAAGAAGTCAGCACAGTGTGACAATAGCTTAAAAAAACTAGAATATTAAGTTATAGTGAAAACTGGGTTCACCTCTAGACCCTTATATTCTATCATCTGCCTTGATCTATGGGACAGAATGGCTAGCTTTTCGGGGGAGAACAAAAACAGACAAAATGCAGAGGAGAGAAGAACCGTGGAGCAGAATCATAGATTAATGCATATATATATATGTGTGTATATATATATATATATATATATATATACACACACACACATATACATATACATATACATACATACACATAATATGTAGTCACAGTTTTGGCAAATGAACAAGGAGGTTTAGAATTTAACAATAGTATATACTATTGATCATAAACACATTTATGTTTTTAGATCATGTAATCTGATTTGTCTGAATGTTTATGTTTATCAGTTGCGTTAAAAATTTTATCGCTTTCCGGTCGGCGGCAGCCATCAGGCAGGCTAGGTGTGAGCCAAGATGGGGGGCCTACAAGTACATTCAGGAGCTGTGGAGGAAGAAGCAGTCGAATGTCATGCGGTTCCTGCTGCGCTTGCGCTGCTGGCAGTACCACCGGCTATCAGCGCTGCATCGCGTGCCCCCGCCCACCAGACCCGACAAAGCCCGCAGGCTGGGCTACAAGGCCAAGCAAGGTTATATCATCTACCGTATCCGGGTTCGCCGTGGTGGCCGAAAGCGTCCAGTTCCCAAGGGTGCAACCCGTGGTAAACCCGTGCATCATGGCGTCACTCAGCTGAAGTTTGCCAGGAGCCTTCAGTCTGTAGCAGAAGAACGTGCTGGCCACCACTGTGGGGCCCTGAAAGTCTTGAACTCATACTGGGTGGGTGAAAATTCAACCTCCAAATTCTTTGAGATTATTCTTATTGACCCATTCCATAAAGCTATCAGACGAAATCCCGACACTCAATGGATCACTAAGCCAGTGCACAAACACAGAGAGATGCGGGGGCTTACCTCAGCTGGCCGAAAGAGTCGGGGTCTTGGAAAGGGTCACAAATTCCACCATACTATTAGAGGTTCTCGTAGTGCTGCTTGGAGAAGGCGCAATACTCTCCAACTACATCGATACCGCTAATTGGTGCACATTAATTTGTAAACTTAAATGTTTAATAAATGACATTAATGACAAAAAGAAATTATCAATACAAATTAAAATAAAAAAACAGTAGGAGGAGAAAAATGTAAGCTTCCTTTAATGATCTCAAAATTCTCCTAGAAACCAACTCCCATTTTACACATATATACATACATATATGTAGTACATATATGTGTAACATGTATGTATATATAACATGTATAAACATAATGCATGTATGCATATACACAATATATGTATATATAAAATGAAGATATGAAATGGAGATACATAGTGAAGGCAAAGGAGACCACTGAAATAATTAAATTTTCATTTATTTGTGTCTTACTTTATTCTCTTGTTGTCACATTGTAAGTGTTAATAACCTGGCACACCTATTGGTTCAGCTGTGAGGCTCTCTAAAAGATCAGTTTTAAATGTAATATTTTGAAGGAAAAAAAAGAAGCACTTTATAGGGGCTGAGTATGTCATTTTCTACCATTTGTAAACCACCCTGCTTGCACTCTGAACATAACTTCTTATCCCCTTCCTGGAACCTAGATTCTGCCTCCTGGTACCCTAGGCTCTGATTGTTGAGCTTTTGCCTTATCTCCCTCAAAACTGGGACACTGCTTCACTTTTAGACCATTTCTAATTCATGACATCAGGCATGTGCCCTGCCCCCTTTCCAACTCTGAGTCTATCTCTTTGCTTAAACAACTAACACTTAGAATACCCACTTCATCTAAGGCTCAATTCAGATTCCATTTTCTTTAGGAAGTCTCTCTCTCTCTCTCTCTCTCTCTCTCTCTCTCTCTCTCTCTCTCTCCCTCTCCCCCTCCCTCCCTCCCTCCCTCCCCCCCTCCTCTCTCTACTCTCTTTCCTTCTCTCTCCTCTTATTTTTTCTTCTCATTCTTTTTCTCCTTTCTCCTCTTTTCTCTCTCCTTCTCTCCCCTTTCTTTTCTTCTCTTTTTCTCTCCACTCTCTTTCCTTCTCTCTCCTCTCTTTTTTCTTCTCTTTCTCCCTCTCTCTCTTTCTCTCTCCACTCTCCTTCTCTCTCCTCTCTCTTTCTTCTTCTTCTTCGTCTTCATCTTCTTCTCCATCTTCGTCTTCTCTCTCTCTCTCTCTCTCTCTCTCTCTCTCTCTCTCACACACACACACACACAGACACACATTGAGAGAGAGAGAGAGAGAGAGAGAGAGAGAGAGAGAGAGAGAGCAGAGTAAAGATTTGAATTCAGGTCATCCAGTTCTAGGTCTATTGCTCTTTTCACTTCACCATAATCCTTATCTTCAAATACACTCAGTAATTTGTGTATTGAAGTAAAAAAAAAATAAGAATTTTGGACTAGGAGTCAAGGGACCTGAATTCTGGATACCCATTTTTCATGCAACCACCATATGATTTTGAGTAAGTCATTACCCTCTTTTAGAGCCTTAGTATTAACATACAGGAGAAAACTAGATAATAATGAGACAATCCAATCAAGTGAGATAATATATACAAAGTACTTTGCAAATCTTAAAGTGCTATATGATTTAGTTGTTTATTATTAGATAACAAATACTGCTTCACGAAATCCTATCTCAATGTGTCATTGTGCTGTGGAGGTGATCCTAGGCAGAGTCTCTATAAGTTCTGATATGTTCTACCATGCTTGAAAGGATCTGGTATGGAATCACTGGACTGAGTCTATTTTCTAAGGACCATTCTAGCTAAGCACAGAGAGGCTCATCATCAGTAGGCCATCACCATCTGGTCACTTGTTTATGAATTCTTGGACCATGATTATCCATGAAACAAAGCAAAAGCCCAAATGGTCCTCAATACTGTGCATTCCTCTTCCACTTCTTTAGTGATGAACTCAGAATGACAGAAAGGAGGACAGAATATACAAAGAATCAGATATATTTTAGACTACAATGGACTTTAACTTAGTTGTAAATGTTCTACTTGCTAGAATCTTATCCAATGATCAATGGGTAGACAAATCAGTGGAGGTATGGAATTGTATCACTCTCAAAACTCTCCATACAAATTAAGCCATAAGAAAGAAGAAAGTTGTAATTAAATGGAAGGATGGCTCACAGACTCTCTTTGAAGAGACAAATAAAACAGTTGGCAGAGTCAGTTTTATAATGGGCCCTGAAAGTAATGAGAACCTGATTTCATGAGAAAATTGGTTATCTCATATTACAGTGTTCATGAGGAGTGTTTTTTTTTTTGGTGGGGGGTGGTTTGCAACTTATGAATGACTTATACAAAGGATGAAAAAGTAGAGAAATTCTACAAAGCACTCAGTAAGACCCTCACAATTAGGTCAATATCTACTTTAATACTCACTGACTTCAATGAAAAGGCAGGAATAGGTAAGGATGGTGTGAAATATGGTAGACATATTTTTTTAAAATGGCTCTGTGATTTCATTGGTGTAGGGAGTTCTTGGCAAGAAAACTCTCTCTCTCTGCCAATGCATAGTAGTGTCTGCTCTGAAACTCACGATGGTAAAAAGTTGCAAAGACTAATGAGAGCTTAACTGGCTTAACATCCTAAATGTATTCGAGTCAAGATCTGAACTCAGTTCTTCGTGCTCCCTACTCAGTTCTTTCTGCATCTCTCTCTATCTACTTTATGACACTGACTCTAATATCGGAGACCATAAATAAGGAAAAGAAAAGACAAAAACACAAAACCTCATAACTATATATCACAAATACTTCATGAAAAAAATGGCAAACACCAAATGAAATGATCAAAAATTAAAATTAATTACATTTTAACACATAGGCAATAACTTTTCAGTGTAGTTGAAGTGAACCCTGAATTAGTTGTTTGTGTACAATCACATTATGGATTTGCTAAAGATTAAAATAATATTGTTAGAAGAAAAAATGAAAAAGGTACAGTGTACAATGAAAGAAACTTTGCTATATTCTATGTAAATAAGTTATTGATGAAATAAATTGGAATAGGGACAGAAGGAAGGACATACATGTACTGCAATAATTTCACATAGAAGTTTAACTGATGTAAATCAATTGCCATAAGAAGGTGATAAAAAGATCCTAAGAATGCATTAGTCAGCAAACATTTGCCTTATTTGACAGGCAGAGGGAGAGGAATGTCAAAAGCAATGCCAGTTTAGAATAGGAAATCATTTGTGAAATCTCACGGAGAAGAATAATGAGCAGTAGACACACCATCATTACCTGCCCCCCCAGTCCAACCCCCCCCCCCAAAAAAGGAGGAGTGAAAAGTAAAATAAGCTTGAAGAAAGTTTGACCTGAAATCTAGATTTGCAAAGTCATATTAAGGGCATTTAAGGATGAGAATGGAAGAATGACAAACCAGAGAAGTAAAAAAAAATTAAAAAGATTTTCATTAAAAAAACAAACAAACAAAACTTTTATTCTTTTTTGGAGGAGGCAGGGTATCAAGAATAATAATGCTACCACATTTGTACTCTAATATCATAGTCTCAGATGTGCTTTTAGAGGAAGTAGAAATGGCATTAAAAAGAACAAATTGAGTGAATTATATCAATTATATCTAGAGGAGTTCTATGCTGCAGGGACACAATTGTAAATGCATTGATGGCTAGATTTGCAAGGTATCTGAAGGAGGGGAAGATATCAAAGACACAAGAGAGAAAAAAAAATCTTGGACTTTATCAATACCAAAAAATAACAACCTAGAAAATAAATATCAATAAGTACTGGTATGTCTATTTTGCCATCTACATAGAATGCTTATGAAAATAATACAGGGTGTTCCTAAATTCTGGAGACATAGGAAATGTGGAGTTATTGCATCTAGTTCACTTGAATCTTGCAAAGAGCATCAAACTTTGCATCACAAATGATGGAAATCATACTGAAGATGTTATTTGTTAATATTCCAATTAAATAAAATGTTGTTGAAAATTTCATTCATTTCATTTGTTGATGCATTTTTGCCTATGTATCCAGACTTTAGGAACACCCTGTAAATGTGTGCATCAAGGATATTCTGGATGAAGCATTTAGTTAAAACCAGATAGACTTGATAGTCTGTGATAGCCCACATCTTTGCCATTGCCCAAATGACTGAAAGACGTAGAGAATACAAGAACCTAGTCTGCTTATTGTTTGTTTGTTCTTTTTTTAAAGTATTTGATTTAGTTGAGCAAAAACACTGCCTTAACAGTTACATTACAACAAGATGTCTCCCTATGTGAACATCAAAATCATTTAAGACTACGCAAAAGAAAAAACTTTGTTCTGTGAAAGATGTAACAAGAGAAATAACTTTGTTCTGTGACACTCTGAGCATTAGTATCAGTCAAGTCATAAAGAAAGAAATCTGTTTGCTCAACAAAGGTATTCAACATTTTCATGAATGAAATAAGGAACAGAGCTCAAATTGAAGAAAGAATTCTCTAGCATTGGTCAGGTGCTGCAGATGTTCCTTGTGTAGGCTGCATCAAACCTGGTAACATGGGAGAGCTTCTAGGACAAGATCCATAACTTGAGGGACATTAAAAAATATACTCATTATCCTTGCTTTAATGGAATTTACAATCTAGTTAGGTATACAAGGTATTTGTTCCCATCCAAGATGGCAGAGTCTATTGGGTCTTTCAGGGTTGGTTAATGAATCTTAGCTCAGTCTGAAAAGACAGTTAACTAGCTAGTGTCAATTTTACCTGGTATTTAATCAAAAAGATATATGGGAAACCCCACTGGGCAGTAAATGAAAATAAAGGTATTGAAAGGGCAAAAGTGATTCAGGATCCCCAATCCCCTTGGAGACAGTTCCAGTGGGTGGTTAAAATGGGGCAGAATTAAAAGAAGGATAGAGGTGAATGCTGATCTCTGGGTCAGATTGTAATAACTGGCATAGGGTTTGTAAAGAAAGGCAACATGTGAAGTGGTGGATAGAGAGTCAGCCCTGTATGTGTTTGACTACTGACCATGATAACATACTGGTTAAATGACCTAGGCAGGCTCCAGGCTACTCTCTATAGCCTGCAGAACAGTTGATGATCTGAATTGGAAAGAGTTTTCATGGGACAAGGCTAGCTTCCTGAACTGATGCAATCCTGTCTGACCAAACAAACATGGTTTGAACTTTTGGTATGTTATCTTTGAACCTCAAAACAACTCTGGGAGATCAAATGTTACTGGAATTATTAACCCCTCATTTCCCTGTTTAGTGATAGGAAAATGAAGGTGAGAGATAGAAAATGATTACCCATAGTAACCTAACTAGGAAGTATTTAATAGTGGTTAACTTTGCATTACAATTGCTAGAGGAATAGGCAATATCACCTTGGACAAGTCACTTAAATTCTCTGATTCTCAGTGAATATTTGGTTGAATAGGGATTCAAAGATAGCCCTCACCTCACTGCAGTTTCAACACTCTACACTGTTGCCTGTCAAAGTCAAAATCAAGGTCATTGAAGGAACAGGCAAAGATTTCCACAGAGCAGAGAGGAAAAATCTAAGTGAGGTTTACTTCAGTTGACTCTTCTGTTGCCATGAGAACTGACTTTTATTTTTAATGCTAGCAGAAGTTTGACTATAACCCCTCCCTGAGTATCCCAGGAGAAGAGCAGCTGTTGTCTTTAGCTCTGAGGCATAATTACTGCAAAAGTTAAATAATAAGAACAGACAGTAACACAATAAGTGTATAAACATGCAATTAGCCTCCTTTGTCTCTACTTTATAGGTCTTCATTTTTCTTTTTTACAAAGTTTTATTAAAAACTTAACATTGGATATCAATGTAAACAATAGACCGTGTTTAATAAGCATTCTTGGACCCATCCTATGATTTCAATGGTATAGGGTGCCTCCACGGGGAAACTCCCTCGACAATTCAGCCCGACTCTTAAAGAGTTGTCTGAGGTCACTCAGAGGTTAAGGGTCACACATATGTATCAGAAGCAGGACTTGAGACTACTAGGTCATCATGACTTAGGGCCACTTTTTTAACAGTATAGCACAACTTACCTCTCTTAGTAAATATTTATATTTAAATGGAATTTTTCCTCATATAAAATCCCATAACAATATTTCTGGCCCTCCAAGTCGTTACTGGAAATCTTTGTTCATTTTCACTTAGTTTTCTGGGTATCATCTTAGTTATTGTTACCTCTATTCTTTTAAGTCTGCTCATTTTGAAACTATAGTAAGACTTTGTATTATTTCTTAACACTAGAGAAGGAAATGGCAAACCACTCCAGAATCTTTGCCAAGAAAACCCCATAGACAGTATTGGTGTCCTTTGGTTCACAGGATCATGAAGAGTTGAATGTGACTAAACAACTAACTAAACATGACAATTATTTCTTAAAGTTGTCCAATTTTCTTCTCGTTCATTGTAATTGTCAGACTTTGCTTCATTCCTTCATTCTTTTCTATGCTTGAAGTAAAAAGCCCTTATCTTGAATCACTTCCGGAAGGGAGAACTTTACTTTTATGAGGCTGGGGGTGAGACTCTCTTTTTCTAGCTGGATATAAAGAACAATGAATCCCTAAGCCATGGTACTAACTAGACTGAGTACTCCTATATTCTCTTGAAAATATTTCAAGTGGAGGAGAGAAATGTTGTAGGGTGAATGAATTAGAGCATCACAGGCACTTAATTCCTTAAGAACAAGGGTTTTCATTTTTGTTTTAATACTACCAGTGCCTTGACCATAATTGACACGATTATATTTGTTTATGAGTTGTTTTTTGTTTCTTAATAGCTCTATGTCTTGTCTTTCCATCTAGATTAAAAGCTCTTTGTGCGGGCTGAGGTTAAGCGGTCATCAAGTAATAGAATAAGGTAACTAGCTGACAGAGAGGACCTAGTGATTATATGATCAGGTTATATCCATGGATCCAGAATGACCCTCCTCCTTCATTAGTATTAAATAATGGTGAGGCCCACAATTTGGAGACATCCGTTCAGGAAGAAAGCAAAGGCTTTTCTGTTTTCCTACTGCAAATATTTTATTCTCCTTCTTTCTCTCATTTTGCCTGAGAAGAAAGCAACTTGACAAAGAAGAAAAGGGGAGGTAGTTGTATAAAGGCAAAATGACAGGAATGGGATGAAAGAATCAGGCCAATGGTGATATATTAAATGTCCTACTTTTGATTTCCTGCGTAGGAAACACTTAAAATGGATCTTCAATATTTCTATCAATATTCTAAGCCATCATTGTCTACTCTCTCTGACGGCATTGATGCTCCCTCTCTCCCCTCTATCCCCCCTCAGCAGGTAATACTGACTGTCCCCTTTGCTGGAGAACAATTTGTGGCCAACTTACCTATTTGTAAATTGATCTAATTACTGGACAGGATGTCAGGAACCCCAAGGTTGTCTGGACTTAGGCCTTTGAGTTACATGGCCTTATTTTCAACCAGATCTGAGGCAATGTGTTGTAAAGATTCAAAGTGACATCTCACAGAAGGAAAAGGAATCTATTTTTAGTATTGGCCCCTTGGAGGAATTGGTGCTGTGTCCCTAAGCCTCCCAGATGTTCCTGGGCACACTGTCACATTAGAGACTAATGCATCAGAGACAACACATTGATCTCAGTGTGTCTGCCAAAAGGCTCCCTGGAGCCCTCCTGACAACAGACCCTCATTGTCTGGCTCAGTTAACTCAGTTGGCAAGAACCTGTTGCTAACGAGGCCAAGGTCACAGGTTCGATCCCTGTGTGGTCCTTTTCTGAGGCAAACTATTCCTAACCACAGGCCAAATCAGAACTTCGACTGGGTAACAGATAGGCATGTTCTTGGGTATAAGTTTTCTAATCTGTCAAATGGCTTTAATTCAACAGATATTTATCAAGTGACAGATGTTCAAGGCTCTGGCCTAAATGCTTTGGAGACTACAATGATAACTAATCCGCAGTTACTTTCTGCCTTCAAGGTTCTTAAAATCTAGTAGTAGTTATAAAAATGAAAATAGTCTTGTGTTACCTTTGGTCCTGAACATAGGGGATTTGAAGTTAGAAGCCTTGAGGGCCTCAGGTATCTCACCTGATGCTTATGATGGGCTTGTGAAACTTTTCAAGATCCTCAGCCTATCCCTTCACTGACCTTGAGGTGGAAGTTGCCTGTGGGACGAAAAAGCAGTGAGCTCTAGCAAGCAGGAAGGCACAAGGGAGAACTCATGTGGAGAAAAGGAGAGTCCCTAGGAGAGAGTGCTGAAGTGAGCCATTGGGAAGTCAGGAGCTTAATAATAATAACATTAATATCTAGCATTTATCTAGTGCCTACCGTGTGCTGGACACTGTGCTAAGTAAGCACTTTACAAATATTACCTCATTTAATCCTCACAACAACTCTGCCAGATAGGCACTGTTATCATCCTCATTTTTCAATTGAGGAAACTGAGGCAAACAGAAGTTAATGACTTGCCTGAGGTCACACAGCTAATAAATCTCTGGGGCCAGATTTGAACTCATCTCCCTGACTCCAGGCCCAGAGCTCCAGCCACTGCCCTACCAGAGATGAGGACAATGGGGATGATTTGAGGCTGATCTATAAGCCACGTGAGATGTATACTGCTGAATTTAGCACAAGGAAAGAAACAGTAACATCTTATTTTCCATCCCTTTCCCTGCCTCGAGGGAGGAGAGCTGAAAGTCATGTGGATTATTTATTCTCTGCATCTCCTTTTTTCCATCTATCTCTGATAGGCTGTTTGAAAGGAAGCTGGGTGGGAAGGGGTGCTGTGCTTGGGAAGTTTCAATCTTTTCCTGAATATTTAACTTTACTTTTAAACCTTTAAAATACAGAAAAACCTTGTTGACCAAAACAAACAAAAAAAACCCCAAATGATGAACTGTTATGTTTTGCTTAATATGCACATACCTAAGAGAAAAAGGGGCATCCCCCTTTTGGAGATGAGTGATATTTTGTTGAGTTGAAACAGAAAAGCTGAATTTTGTTAGACTTCTATAATCCTCCTGGACCTAATAGCAGATATCCCTAGACTTGTTTGATGTCCCTTTTGTAAAAACAATTATGAGCTCAAAAATTCCACAGGCTGAGAGTGAACTTGACATTTTTAGTCTGAGAGGCTTGGGTAGTGAGTCATTTTTGGCTCCAAGGCAATTAAGAAAACAAAACAAAAAAACCTTTGAAAATGGAAGATAGAATGAGACCCCTATATGCCTGGCAGAGACCTACATGGTACATTTGGTTGACAGAGTTATGCTACCCGTTGATTCTACTGGGGCCTGAAAACACACTCACAAGTTCCCCTAGAGCATTAGATTTTGTACACTTCAGAACATAGTGCAATAAGGTGTACATGGAGTAGTATGGGGGATTATGAGAGGGAGAAAGCATGTATGACTGGAGGGATCAGGAAATGATAATGAGATAGATAACAGTGGGATTTTGATGTGGGAGAAGGACCCTCCAGGTAGAGTGAGTAGCAGGAGCAAAAAAAAAAAAAAAAAGATCAGGACATAAAAGAAATTTGAGGAACAATAGGTAGTCCATTTTGGCTGCGGTGTGTAGTAGAGTTTTGGAAGATAAGGATGGGAAGAGAGTTTAAAGAAATCTTGTGGCAGGTAATTAATTTCTTGGCTGAAGAATATAGATTTAATTTAAGAAAAAATTAACATTTTTATTTAAAGTTTTGAGTTCCAAATTCTATCCCTCCCTCTATACCCCCTCCTTGAGATGGTCAGAAATCAGATATAGGTTATACACACGCAATTACATAAAACATTTCCATATTAGTCATTTGTACAAGAAGACTCAAAAGAAAAAAGAAGAAAGAAAATGAAAAATAGCATGCTTCAGTCTGTAATCAATCAATATCAGTTCTTTCTCTGGAGGCAGATAGAATGCTTCATCGTTAGTCCTTTGGGATTATTTTTGTAGGCAGTAGGGTGGCACTGAAGTTTCTGTGAGCTGGGAAGGGACATGACTAGGGCTGAACTTTAATGTTATTCCAGTAGTGGTATGTAAAACAAATCTGACAGAGCAGAGACTCAAGGCAGGCCATCAATTAAACAGCTATTATGATAACGCAGGTTAGAAACAGGGAAGTTAAGAGGCACAGTGGATAGACTGCTAGTTTTGGAGTCAGGAAGACTTATCTTCCAGAGTTCAAATCTGACCTCAGATACTTACTAGCTGTGTGACTCTGAGCAAGTCACTTAATCCTGTTTGCCTCAGTTACTCCATCCATAAAATGAATTGGAGAAAGAAATGGCAAACTACTCTAGTGTCTTTGCCAAGATAACCCTAAATGGGATAACAAAGAGTTGGATCCACTATTGATATGCTTATCATATTACTAATATTAACATGTTAATTAGTAATTAATATTAAACATTAATAATAATTAATAACAATTATATTATTAATTATATTTTATAATTAATAATGATTAATTAACATATTATTATGTTGATATACTTATGACTATTTTAAAGAGGCTTGTGATTTCATCAGTATATGGGACTCTCTCCATCAATTTAGATCAGCATTCCCCCTGAAACTTATTGTCCTACAGAGTTGCCTGGACCATTAATTAACTTGCTGATAGTCACATTGCTAGGATTTGTCAGTGGCAGAACTTGGACCCAGGTCTTTCTCATTACAAGGCTCTATCTAATGGGCCAAAATGCCTTTCACTCACTGATAACTATAGCCTATGTAAATCCTTTGGCACCTTTGCATTTGAAAACAACTTAACCTCAAACTCAGTGAATCAATACACTTTTTTAAAGAGCCTTCTATGTGCCAAGTACTGGGGTTAAGCACCAGGGATAGAAACCATGAAATCAACACTACCCTTTGTATTGTTAATGTATTTTTGATTAATGGGAAGATCTTTCCCATCCATTAATAGACACATTTGACCTGCTTAAGTCACATGGAAGCCTAAGTCACATGAGCCTGGGTCACAAGGGTTGTGATGCCCTCTGAACCTGAAGAAGTATATATATACTTGAGGTTAGCATTTTGCTTTGGGGCTCACTCATGGGAAGAATGTTCATGTGATGTAGCCAGATGAGACTCTGGGTAGTCATTAAGGACCGTCCCCCCTTTGAAAAACCCTGATGTTGGTGCTTCTCTCTCCGGTAACTATACGTGTATTGCTATGTCAAACATTTAGAAGCCCTGTCCGTTGGTCTTTATTTCTCTCTTTATATATTTTGTATATATATTTATATATTCTGCTTGTAATTTCTGTTTGTATTTTCTCTGAAATTGAGGGTGCTGACTTTTCCCCTGAACTAAGTGAATGATATACATACATACATATATATATGTATATGTATATATGTATATACATATACACATATATATACATATACACACACACACACACACACACACATATATATATACACATATACCCCCACAGCAGCTGTAAGTAGCATTTTTGTTACACCCTTGAGGAACTGATATTTTAAAATGAAAATTACAGAAAATTACATTGCATTTTAGAGATCACCCAGGGCTCTGATTTTTTGTTTTTGAGGTGCAAAAGTTCCCTCTACTATGACCAGGCTCCTGAACTATGACTCAAGAAGGAAACTATAAAGGGAAGAAGAAAACGTGTTCGCCAGCTTATTCTAGTCCCCCAAGGTTTGAGACTTCTCTTCCTTCCATGCTTTCTATTAAACTGCTGCTTCTCCTCCTCTTCCTCCTTTTTTCTCCTTCTTTTCCATTTGATATTTCTCTGTGATCATGTTAATCTGTTTGTTTCTTAATAACAAGATGAGAGGAGGGGAAGTAAAGGGTGATTTGATTCAGGTTGTTAGGGGCATTCTGAGAACATCTCCATAGTGAATATGCAGCTTGATAGCATATTAAGGCTTAAGGTGATGTAGAAAGTTTTTCTTGTTGTTTTTTGGTATTGTAGTAAGGGCCTCAAGAGAATTACAAAGACATGAATATTTGACCCTCATCAAAATAAATTCTCATCCAAGGAAATTGAGATTTTTTTCCCCTAAAATTGTAAAGTCTGAGTTAGATTCTTATAGTGGCCTCTTGGAGCCACCAGTTTGTCACTCACATTTAGACTCACTCTTCAAACTCCTCCTCTTCCTTCTTGTTAGCAGTCTTATCCATGCATAAATATCTTGCGCCCTCTACCTTGTCTCCCCACCAAAAATCCTATTCCCTCCCCACCCCCATACACACACTTTCTGGCTTCCCTATATGTGTTGTCTTTCCTCCATTAGAAATAATATAAGCTCTTAGAGGATAGGGACTGTTATATACTTTTGTTGGCATCTCTATATTATTATTATTATTAGAAAAGCATTTTGTGGTGTTCCATACCATCTTACAATGGTGAAATGTGGATAAGATAATGTTATTGTTAGGTGGATTTTCAGCTAATTGAACACCCACATGGAACAGTATTGGCAAATGTTCCAGTGTTATTTTGGAGGGAAGTATTAGAGTGAAACAAGGTTGTGATGTGGAAAAATCAGTTTTCAAATGTGTAAACTTCGTGATGAAAAGGACTAATTATTTTTGTTTTCCATCTTCACTGCCAAATGCGTGTATTGGTGGTGTCTGTGTGTGTTTGAGTAAGAACATACACATGATAATTAGCATATACACTAATGTTTGTATATGTGTACACTTACATACTGCATACATATATACATATACATACATATATGGATATGTATGTATGTACACACATACACACATAGACATATTATATTGATGGGGTGATGGGACCTGGATCTCTAAAAGGAAAATACCATGTCTTTGAAAGCAACCTAGTCCCTGCATTTTCCCATACATTTCAGCAGCCCAGATCTCTGGTCTTCATCCAAGGCAACAGGCCCACCCCAGCCCACCTAGATCACCTAATTAGCTTGCTTGATGTTCCTTTCACTGTAGCTGTTGGCCCACTCCAAACTACTCACCACTCCTCAACCCCATCCAGATCCTTTCACTGTCCCTTTTCTATATAAGCATCAGTCTCATTTCCATTAAGTTGCAGATTCACTAGGAACTCTGCCTTCTTCTATTGGTCTTATAATAAACCTTCTCATTTGTTGGAAGAAGGTTTGAGTGCCTGAATTCATTTCAGGCAGATGGAGTTTGGTACCCTGACATTTCAGGGTTCCCAGCAACCCCCAATTGCATCATTATTGTGGAAAATAGCTATGCAATTGGTCAACTCTTCTGTAACCTGTAGCCTATAGACTGCAATAGACTATTTGCTACATTGATTTGAATTTCTTATGACACACAGCTAGGAAAAACAACTCATGTTATAGGTAACAACATAAAAAATTCAAGATGACCACAATAAACTGAACTTCTAGGATAAAACTAACAGTATGATTTTTAATAAGGATTATTATTTATTAGGAAAGTCTTTAAGACTCTAATTTGCAGAACAGGTCCTGCTGATGTACACTGGGAGAGGCCAGGAGAGAGTTCTCTGTACAAATACAATCACAGGTCCCATTCCCCAAAATGTGCATTTATGGCCAAACAATTAATTTTCTCTGTCCAGGCTGAGTGGGGCAGGACAAGGTTGAAAGCAGTTCTGTTAGGAGACAAAACCATGCGCTGGAGTTCAAACATCTGTAGCCTCTGTCTAGAGGCCACTTGAGGGTGTTTGAAGTACCTCAAGCTATTTTGTTTTCCTTTGTTCAGATGAATATTTAACTGGATTAACATCTCTTGTGAAGAGGAACAAAGATTTGGAGACTGTCAATCAATCAATAAACATTTATTAAGCATCTAGTAGTTTTAGGCACTATTTTAGGCTTTGAGGATTCAAAGACAGTCCCTGTTCTCAAAGAGTATAGATTAATATAAAAGATTAGTGACATAAACTTAAAACAAGCATAAAATTTGAAGCTGAGCACATTGTTTTAGTTGACTATTCTTTTATTCAACAAGCTTTTGCTGAGCTCTTATTGCAGGAACAATAATTTTTTGGGCACCAGAAGAAATACAAAGCTTAGATAGGACAGAGTCTCTGCCCTCAAGGAGATTAGTTTAAATGTTGAACCCACAGTGTGATAGAAGGGCTTACAAAGTTTAGATTTCATTAACACAAATTTAATGATTATGCCATTCAATTAAGGAATCACTCTATTTGAGTAATGTAAGATTGTCATCTACTGTAAAGCCTTTATTTGCTTTTCCTTGGATTTGCTTCTGATTGTTCCTTGACCTGGTGCAACATGTTTAAAGTTTATTTGCCCCACTCCTCATCTGTACCCTACCCACTGAGGCTGGGAAACTAGACTTTTCTGCAGCTATCATCTGCTGAAGCTACTCCTGTTCCCACCCTCCCAAGCAGTTGCTCTGGAAGGGTTTCTTGCCCACTTGCTAATATTATTGCTACTGCCTCAGGCGAGTGTTTTTAAATGGAGATTTCCAGGTACCTCAGGAGAGTTAACACACCTGCTCCACAGTTTCAAAGCCTCCATTAGAGTGCCACTTCAGCAGTAAGGAGACTTCTCTGAATTACCCTTCCAGTAAAAGGTGCCTGGTACTTAATGTTTGTGAATCGGCATGTGAATTCCTATTTCATTTTATCTCATTTTATAGGAAACCTTGTTCCCCAAGTCCTAAACCTTGTCAATAATTGATGCTCAAGGACTCTGAAGCTGGTGATAAATAATGGTTTCCTTTCCCTTTGTCCTTTAAACTCAGATCATGTCCAAGAACCTTGCCTCATATTTTACAGAAAAAATTGAGGTCATTCATTGTCCAAGAAGTATCATGTCCAGATCATAGACAGGAGGAAGCAGGGAAGACCTCATGGAGGAAGGGCTAGGTTTTGGGAGAAGCAATGGATTTCACAACAGGACCACATCTAATCATTCCACTACTCATTTCATTTTGACCTCAGATTCCCAAATTATAAGATGAAGGTTTTATGCTAGATGTTATGCTACATTTTTTTTCATTCTGTCATCATTATCAGCTATCATTTACACATATATTTAGTGTGGTGTAGAGGCACTGTGGGGTATAACAGAAAGAGTGTAATATTTTAAATGAGGATCCAGATTCAAAATCTGATTCTATCCCTTGGTCTCTGTGATAGATATAAGTTCTCTCTAACCATGACAGTGTTTCAAATGAATGCCTGTTTATCATCATGCTGCATACACATTTTTTTGGTCCAAGAGTATTTTGAAGTATTCATGCCAAAAAATGTTCTGCAGCAACATATGTTTATCTTTATGAAACAACATATTTACCTTCAGTAAGATTGGTTTTTGTGTTCAAATGGCACGCTTATTTAGAAAATAGTATACAGGGAGAAGCTGGCTATGAATGGTCTATAATTGAAATCTGGCCTGGGACTTCAGACTCCTTGACCAAGAAAGGTTTTTGTTTGTATTGGGGCACAGAAATTTCTATAGCATCAGGCAGGTCATATTAGGTTACTGTTGGCACAGTTCAGCCTCTTCCTGATCAGTAGGATGAAATTTGTGCAATAAATCTTTGCTGCTGAAACTTCTCTTGCCAATAATTTACGTTTTGTATGAGAATTATCAAATGGAGCCTAGCAGAGATGGGCAATATAAACCTCTCTGGACATCAATTTCCTTATCTTTATAATGAAAGGGTTAGACCGGATTCATTCTAAGCTCTACTTCAGTTCTAAATTTAGGATCTTATGAATAGAGATAGTGAGAGATTGAAATTCAGGTCCAGAAGATGGTCTTCATTGAATCAGAAGAGTATAGGCCAACATTGGATTATGACTAATAGTCTAGTTTGTCTAGAAAATAAATTGCATAAAGAGAATATGAAATAAGGTCAAAAAGATAGGTTTAATCCAGATTACAAAAGACTTTACATGCCATGCTAAGAGGTTTATTTTGTCGTGTGGATAATATGCAGTCACTAAAGTTTTTCTAACAGCAAAACCACAAAGTCAGACCTGTTAAGAAGAATTATTTGGAAATTATTTGTAAGACTGTAAGGGATCATGGTATAATGGATAGAGGCCTGACCTTTAATGACAGGAAGACCTGAGTTAAAGTCCTACTTATGATAAAGACCAAGGATGTGACCCTGATTAAGTCACTTATCAGTGCCTCTGGTAAATCTCAAGGAAAATAATAGACAAGTTGCCCTTCTGCATCTCTGAAGAGAATTTCCATGATGGGATTTCCCTACATTGATGAAATCATAGATTGACTGAAAAATGCCTCAGGATGAGAGAAAAATGTGTTGGGTTAGGGAAGAGATTAGGAATCTGGAAGAGCTGGTTAAGAGGGTATTCCTGTAGTTTAGGCAGTTGGTGATGAGTTCCTGATCTTGGATGGTGGCAGTTGTGAGTGGAAAGGAAGGCACAAATATGAGAAATATTGTGGAAGTCAGTTTCACATGACTTGGTTGTGGATGATGAGGAATATGTAAGACCCCCTTATGAAGGATTTACAAGAGGACATAGACAAGAACCACAAAGAATAAGAGGGTACGAATAGGTTTCAATTGGTTTTGGTGGAGGTACTATGCACCTTGATGAGATCACAAATCCATGGAAATATCATAGTATCAAGTAGAAGAGAGATTAGACTTATATTGTTCAGACACTGGACCAATTATTGGGAGTTTTAGGGAATACAATGTTATAAGAAAGCATGAGAATGAACTTTCCATCCATAAGGACTACTTAACAATAGAGATAGCTTTCTGTTACTGGAGGTATTCAACCTGGCAGGGATTTTGCAGAAGGACTTTCTTCAATATATTTTGGGGTTGAACTAAGTGACCTTCTAATTCTAAATTCTATGATTTTGACAATTCCTTCTTTGTGACTGTTCTGAAGTACAACAATAGTGTTAGGAAGATGTGAAACCCATGAATCACTTGACTGCCTACAGCTATGCCTAAGTGTCTGTGAATTAAAAAAAATTCTTCAACACGTTGCTGAGTTGTTATGATGACTGGTGTCTATCCATTGCCTGCTAGAAGATAAAAGGACATGATCTCACTCTTTGTATCTCAGTTGTTTGATCATTGGAAATTAAGCATGTCTTTGTACGTGTATCTGAGATTATGCAGCCTTTTTTCCACTGTATTCCTGCTGATTGATTCTGTAGCTGAATTCGCTAACTTGTGTATGGCACATAGAAAAAACACTGTGCTACTGGGAAAAGAGAATCTACGGTCAGGCTTCTCTTGCTGCCTTTCGCTTCATTTATTTTTCCCCTACTGTCTCTTTGAAGATTCTGTGAATGTGCACATGTGTTTCCTAAGATTCTTTTCATCTTTTTCTTGGAGGGATGAGATTTTCAGGATAGAAAAAATCTTGATTTTAATTATGGCAAATTTCATTACATTCTTGCTTTGATATTAGTTCTTTTGAATTCAGCTCTTAGGTCAAATTGAGGTTAAGCCCTCTATAAGACAACTAAAGGCAAAGATAAGATTTTTTTTTTCTGCGAGGCTTCCTGGGGGCAAAAGAGTATACACACTAACCACAGTATGCATGTAGGGTGCATATTATCTATGTTGAGAGGTAATATTCTTATGTTTTTACAGAATGATTGATAAATTATAGCTAGGTGGTGCAATGGTTAGTGTTGGATCTAGAGTGAGAAAAGCCTACCCACTGTCCTCTTCTCTTATATTACAGATTGCATCTAGCCAAGCCTCAGCCTTGGATGACTCTCGCCTTTCATAGCCTTTGATCCTATATATGTGCTGTGTAGTGAATGTCGATAAAATCATGTAACTATTCTGACTGGACCTACTACAAATTTATTTTATAGGACCTCAAATGGGCCCTCACTACTGTTAAGCAATCCTACTATACTCCTTTATCAACGATCTCACTTTCCACAGTGGCTCTTCCAAGTCTTTTCATGCTTCCTCAGACCTCCCATAATCCCCCCTCTCTCCATTCTCTCAGATAAGAACCTTGCCTCATATTTTACAGAAAAAATTGAGGTCATTCATTGTGAACTCCCTCTTCTGCCTTCTTCCTTGTTTCCTATCACTCAGGTAACTTCTGCCATTCTCTCCTCCCTCACCCTAATCTCACATGAAGTGGCTTTACTCTTTTCCAAGTTTAACACGTTCAAGAGATCCCATTTTACCCCATCTCCCCCCACAGATTGCCTCCTCTGTTATACCTACTCTTTCATTTATTTTCAGTCTCTCCCTCTCTAATTTCCCACTGCCTACAAACATGCCCTTATCTCCCTTATCCTGAAAAAAAAATTGTCATTTGATCCCTCCATTCTGTATCTCTTCTGCTCTTTGTACTAAACTCCTTGAAAAGACCATCTATAATAAATGCCTCTACTTTCTCTCCTCTCACTTCCTTCCTAACTTCTTACTATCTGGCTTCCAAACTTATCATTTTATTGACGCTATTCTCTCTAAAACTACTAATGATCTCTTAATTGCCAAATCCAATGGCCTCTTCTTAATCCTCCTCCTCCTTGACCTCTCTGTAACTGTTGATGCTGTTGATCACCCTTTCCTCCTTGGTTCTCTCTTCTCTCTAGGTTGTTAGGACACCAATCTCTCGTGGTTTTCCTCTTACCTATCTGATTTCTTCTTCTCTTTCTTCTTTGCTGGACCCTCCTTCAGATCATGCCTTCTAAACACAGGTGTCTCTCAGGGTTCTGTCCTGGTGCCTCTTCTCTTTTCCCTCTGTACTACTTCTCTTGGTGATCTTATCAGTTCCCAAGCATTTAATCACCATCTCTATGATGATAATTCTCAAATCTACCTTTCCTGCTCTAATTTCTCTACTGAACTCCAATTTCACATCTTTAACTGCCTTTCAGACATCTCAAACTTTATGTCCAGTGGACATCTTAAACTCAATATGTCTAAAACAGAACTCATCTTTCCCTTTAACCTTCTCTACCTGCTGCCTTCCTTACTACTAGAGGGCAATACTATCCTCCCAGGCCTTCAGGCTCACAACCTAGAAGTTGTTCTGGACTCCTTACTACCTCTCACCCCCATACGTGCAATAGGCAAGGACTTTTGATTTCACCTTTGCAACATCTCTAGCAGGCTCCCCTTTGTCTCCTCTGACACTGCCACAACTCTACTGCAGGTCCTCGTAACCTCACACCTGGATTATTGCAGTAGCAAGCATAGGCCTGATTTTGTTTCCCTTCTACTCAATAAACTACAGTGGCTTCCTATTGCCCTCAGGAACAAATACAAAATGTTCTATTTGACATTCAAAGCCCTTAATAGCCTAACCCCTTCCTTAATTTTCTAGCTTTTTTACACCTTGTTCCCTAACATGTACTCTTTGCAACAGTGACCAGGTCTTCCTGGCTATTCCATAAACAAGATCCTCTATTCCTTGGCTCAGGACAGCGGCTATCCTCTATGCCTGGAATGCTCTCCCTCCATCCTCTTCTCTCAACTATGACCTCCCTTACTTCCTTTAAATCCCAACTAAAATCCCACCTTCTACAGGAAGCCTTTCCCCCTTAATTCCAGTGTCTTCCCTCTGTTAATTATTTCCCATTTACCCTGCATGTAGTTTGTTTTGTCTATACTTGTTTTTATGTTGTCTCCCTCATTAGATTGTAAGCTCCTTGAAGGTAGGGACTGTTTTTTGGTCTCTTTTTGTATACTCAGCATTTTGCACAGTGTCTTGCACATATTAGACACTTAATAAATGTTTACTGAGCGATTGAAATCCTGCCTCAGAAGCTTACTGGCTGTGAGACCCTGAGTAAGTCATTTAACCTGTCTGTATCAGTTTCTTCATCCATGAAATGGGTGGAGGGATAATAATAACACCTACTTCACAGGATTGTAATGTGACTCAAAAGGGATACTGTATTAAAATGCATTACAAACCTTAAAGTACGATATAAATGCTAAAAAGTGCCATAAATATTCATAATAAATAATATATCAGATGATGAATCCCACTCAACTACTAATGTATTTTAAACGCTCAACAAAATTATTAGGAACTCAATTAAATACATCACTTCTGACGAGCATCTCCAACCTCTAACAACTCAGCTACTCCTTCACTGGCCAAATAAGCTAGATAAGGCAAGAGATTCTATGCCTCCAGCAGTATAGTTTGGTGGAAAGATGGTTGGGCCTGGAGACTCAGAAGGCTTGGGTTTTAGTCCTGACTCTGGCACTTATCAATGGGGGACTATGGGTGAGGCACTTAATCCTTCTGAGCCTGAGTTTCTTGTCACATCCTACCTACCTTACATACTTGCTGGAAGGAACACCACCTAGAAAACAGTAATGTTGAAAAGCACTATATAAATGTGAGTCACAACTCACATGAGAGAAATACTAATGTCACTCTTTGCTTCCATCTGATAAGCCAGTTAAGTCTCCTCCTTCCCCCTAAATTGACCAAGAACTTGGCATCCAGGAAAGTAGAGAGTATTATGTATTATGTATAATATATGTTATATGTATCAGGGCTGTCCAACCTTAGGTTTTTATTGAAACAATAGATGTCATATTTTGATTTGTCATTTTAGTGAGATCTCTGCTGTAGCTCGGCTTCATTTACTAAAGCATTTATGTAAATTTCTATGCCTATAGGTGGGCCACATGTGGCCGTGGGCCGCATTTTGGACAGTCCTGGTATGTATTATAATTTAATTAGGCTTATGGATTTCATTAGATTTCCATCTTTCATAGAGTCAGTCAAATGAACTCTTAAGGAGAAGACAAAGGACTATAGCACTCATTTCAAAGAAGTTAATGGGGAGTCAAGGTATAGCGGAAGCAGCGTTGGCTCTGGATCCAGATGGTCTAGGTTCAAATTGCACCTCTGATAACTTGCTGCTTGTGTAACCTTCAGCAAATTATTTGAGTTCCCTGTGCTTCAGTTTTCCTACCTGTAAAATGAGGGCATTTGTATTTGATGGGTTTCCAGAACTCTGAATCTACTACTATATTACTATGAGCTCCTTGAGAGCAAAGACTGTTTTTCGCTGTTTTTTTTTTTTTTGCCTCTTTTGTACTCACGAGACAGTATAGTTAAATTGGGATACTAACGATTCACAAATTAAACATTTCAACACATTATTGTGTGTTTTCCCATTCTTCTTCTCATAGCTGAAATGTTCCCTTCATTCTACCCTTTCAAATATATTTTTTCTTTTTCTTAAAGAGCTCAAGAACTGTTACTCCTGAATATCTACTAATGCCTCCTTTCCATAAATTACCTTTTGTTTATATAGCTTTGTCTTTATATCACAGTGAACTTCTTAATCATAGAGGGTTTTTGTATCCTCAGAGTTGTACAATTTTTTTTAGTTGTTGCTTTAATTGGATCTGTGATTTTATTTGTATAAGGAACCTCCAGTGAGGGAATTCCTCTTATCAGTGCAGATCTGCTACTGTTTTGAGTACAAATCTTTCATTTTTCAGATGAGGACTGGGACACAGAGAGGTTGAGTGACTTGCCTACGGTCACACAATCTCTTATGTGTCAGAGGCAGAACCTTAACCTATGTTTTCATGGCTTCCAGGCCAACTCTATCCTCCATCATAGACAACAGATGTTAGGCAAATTTAATTGAATACAAATAGAACAAACAAAAATATATGATCTTACATGTTGTTGGTGTTGACGATGACGATGTTGTAGATGGGTGATTTAATAGTTGTGGGGAACTAGGAACTCTTTCCACTAATGTGATTCTTCTATAAAGTAGTTTACAGAATAGAGGAACAAGTGAATGAATAAATAAATGAATGAATTAAAATACATTTATTAAGCCTCTCTTATGTGCCAGACACACATGGTAATGGCTGTCAGTCTCTCTTCTCTGAAAGCTTAAATTCTCAACATGAAGATAACATATGATGGAGTGGTGTCCAAGGACGAGTGTTTTGGTCTCAGGAGTCACAGGGAAGGTGACTGGAGCCACAGGAAAGTTGATTCTCATATTCTTTCCAGTAGTGGTAATAGTATTTATTAGATTACTTTACCCAGAGTAAGAATGGAAAATTGGGGGTGGGGAACTCAGCAAACAAGGTTATGCATGTGATGACTGGGCAGATGACAAGATGCCCTAGTAGGCTCCAATTTTGTAGCGGAATGCTGGGTGGGATGTGAAGCATGGTCTGAGAGACCATACAGTCTCAAAGGATTGTCTGGGTGTACTGGGAGTTTTAGCAACTTGGTTACATAGCTATTATACGGCGGAGTCAGGATTTGAAACCAAGTCTTGTGATTCTAAGCTTATCACTCTATCCACCATTGCAGGTTACCTCTCATGATTACATGCAGATGAACAAATTATGTTGGAAGCAGCAATAAAAGCAGGGAAATCTGGCCCCATAGGTAGAACCAAGCCTCAGTGAATAGGAATGAGGATGGAAATTTGACTATAGAATGGTATATCTTTCCAAAAAGGAAAAGAACAGACAAAAGAGGGGGAGAACATGCAATCATTTGAGGAAAACCGTGAATTTAAGGGAGTAATGTGGTAGAGAACATTAGTTTGGTGATCAACAGAAAGAGGAATAACTGGTATTTTGGAGGAGTATGCTACAAAGTACCAGGATAGGAGTAATTAGATGAGGAACTTGGGAATCACCAACCCAGCACAGCAGCATGCTATCGTAGCAGCAGGAGACTTCCAACTATCCAGACATCTGTTGTACTCTATCTCTTCCAAAACTGAACAGCTATTAAATTTGAAACTTGTTTAAATGTCAATTTTATCTTTCAAAAGGTGAAAATGTTGTAAGGGGAAATACCGTTCTGGATACGATTTTGACAAACAAGATGTAACTTTTTTGCCAGAGTGGTAAATTGACTACTCCATCATAGAATTTGTGGTTGTAAAGGAGAAGGAAAAACGAAACAAAAACAAAACCAAAACCAAACCAAACGAAAAAACCAAACTAAGACTTTGTAATATAATTTGCACCAAAGTAGTTTGTGGGCCAAACTATGTCACCCCCACACTCAAGTTAAACTCTGATGGTTCCTTATCACCTTTGGGATCAAATACTACAAACTTTGTTATTAAAAGCCTTTTATAACGTAGCCCCTTCTTACCTTCCCAATCTTTTTTACATCTTATCCTGTGATGTATTCTTCAATCCAGTGATGCTGGCCTCCTGGCTGTTTCACGAGCAAGACGCTCCATCTTCCAATTCCAGACAAAATCTCTGACTGCCCCTCAGGCCTGCACTTCTCTCCTCCCTCGTCTCTGCCTCCTGGTTTCTTTGGCTTCCTTCGAGACTTAACTAAAATCCCACTTTCTACAGGAAGCCTTTCCTGATCTCTTAATTCTAGGATTTTCCCTCTGTTATTTCCTTTTTACCCTGTATATATCTTCTTCGTACATATTTGTTTGCTTAGTATGTCTTTCATAAGATTGTGAGCCCCTTGAGGACAGGGACTATTGTTTGCCTCTTTTTGTGTTGCCATCACTAAGCACAGTACCTGGTACGGAGCAGGCACTTAATAAATGTTCATTGACTGAGTAAACTCAATATCTCGGGAGAGGAGATTTCAAAAGGTCCTGAGAAAGGGTGTGTAGTGTCCAATGGTTTTATATATTGAAAGGGAAGGTCATCTAAGAAGGATAAGAATCTCTTTAGAGGAGGTAGAACAAAAATGGTTAGCAGTCAATGAAAATCCAAGATAACCAGAATCTAGCTGAGCTGAATGAATTCAAGAAATTTTAAGGACAGTTAGAAATACTTGTGATGAGTTGCAAAAAGGAAAGCTGCCTAGAGAACTCATGTGGATATACCAGGAAATTATTGACAAACAGATTTTTAAAAGACATGTATAGAAGATAGAAGCAAGGAATAATAAGTGAAGATGAATATAAGAGAACATCACTATCTTTTGGGAACTGCTCAAGCAGTACAAAGTCCCACAATAAGTTGGGGCTGGGGATGATTTCTAAAGATAGCAACAATAACAAAAATTCTTTTTGAGTTCAATTAGAGGGGAGGGGCGTAAAGAAGCAATAATGCTGTCTAAATATTTAGAAGCAGCTGGCTGGTACAGTGGATAGAGAGCTAGGCTTGGAGCCAAGAAGACCTGAGTTCAAATGTGAACCCAGATACTTACTAACTGTATGACCCTAAGTGTGTCACTTAACCTCTGTCTGTCTCGGTTTCCTTAATTGTAAAATGGAGATAATGATAGCATGTAACTCACAGATTTGTTGTAAAGATCAAATAAGATAATATTTGTAAGAAGCACTTAGCACAGGACCTGGCACACAGTAGGCACTAAATAAATGCTCATCCCCTTTCTTTCTCCCCTCAATATGTATGACATGATCATAAAGCTGAACTATAATACTCTATTTTGTGTCTCTTCTTAAAAAGAGAATGATTTAGGTCTGGAAAAGATAGAACAAAATGATTAACAGGAAATGGAAACCCAAGATAAATGAGGAGATAGTAAAATGTATCTAGCCCACCTGAATGAGTTTGAGCTACTAGGCCTAGGTTAAATATATTCCTAAGGTACAGAAAGAAGAGCTAATAATTAGCATAACAATAATAGTTAGCATTTATATAGAAAGAAATAACAAATGCGACTAATGAGCTACTGAAGGTAATTTTTCAATGGTCTTGGTGAAAAGTGGCATGGAATTAGAGGGCACATATTGTCACAATTTTTTTTTAATGAAGGGAGAAGATGATAATATTTACAAACTATAGATCATGACATCTATTCCTGGTAAAATTCTAGAATAGACTATTTAGCAGAATATTTGTGAACATTTAGAAAAGGAAGCATTAAAAATTAAAAGTCAACATGGCTTACTGAACAGATTATAACAGATTAACCCCACTTTGTTTTTCAACAGAGCAATTAGATGAATCAGGGGAATGTTATAGGTATGTTATGCATGAATTGATGTTCAGAATTTGATAAATTTTTTTATAATATATTGGTGGATGATGGATATTTATATCTAGATCAAGGACTGGCAAACTATGACATGAAGACCAAATCTGGCCAGCCATCTTTGTTTTGTACAGTTCCAGAACTAAGAATGAGTATTATGATTTTTAAATATGATAAAAGTGTATTAAAATGTAAAAAACACTCAAAGAAACGTTCTTAGCTCAAGGGCCATACAATAACAGACTGCCCCAACCCCTGGTCTAGAAGATAGTACAGTTAAGTTGGAACTATGAATTACTGAGCTCAAAGAATAGTTATTTTTGGATTGATATCAGTAGAAGAGAGGTCTCCGTTATGGAGCCTTTAGAAGTTCTCATTTGCTGTTCAACATTTATATCAATGACTTGGGTGAAGGTAAAGATAATATGCTTGTCAACTTTGCGGATGAGATCAGCAGACATGGGTCCCTATTTTGATATTATTATCCTGTGACCCCATGGAAATGAGAGTTCTTTGAACTTTAGTTGCCTCACCTACAAAATGTAAGCAATACAATATTTCTCTGATTCATAAAGTTGCTTTTAGGAAAGTGGGTTTTAAGCTTTATATGTGATCATTGGTTTTGCCTTATAAACCTTCTCTCTAACTATGAAATGAAAAGCTTTGTCCTTCTGGTAAAAACGATTCCTGTCATCAGCTGGGCAACTGGTAGGGATAATTTGGGTTAAGATATCCTTTGCTTCTCTCTGCAACAATGCCAGATGGCAGTTTTTCTTTGTGAGCAGTCAATGAGATCTCATTTGAAAGATGTATTTAAATGTGGATAGAAGGGAATTGCTTCCAGTCATATTCCTGCCTCTTGTGACACTTCCATTTTGGGACTGCATATCCCATTTTGGCATAGGAAACTCTGTAGCACTCTTCAGATTTAACCCAGGTTTTTTTCCCCTCATTTTAGAAATTCAGTAATAACTAAATTAACTGATCCTTTGAAGATGGGACAGTCACTCTGATTTGAGGCGATACTTCTTCCAACCTGCATTTCTGCAACTGTCAGCTTGTTCTTGCTGAAAAAGAAGTGACAGGTATCCGACGATCCTTTTTCCTTGCCCCAGAAATGTTCTCATTTTCCTGGAGTGCTAAAGCCCAGTGATCAGTTTCACTGAATTCTGTGACAGAAGCAGATATGTAAGTGGAAATCTCTGCTATCTCTCTATTCCTTTGCAAAGACAAAAGGGATAAGTGAGAAGTGACTTCATTGAACCTTGAATGAGAAAGTTAAGTTACCTTATTTTTTGTAATGACACCTTTATACATATATATGCATATATACACATACATACATGCATATATGCACATACATACACACATACATACACATACACATAATACATATATACATGCATGTGCACATATACACATACATATACATACAGAGAGAGAGAAAGACAGAGAGAAAGAGAGAGAGAGAGAGAGAGAGAGAGAGAGAGAGAGAAGTAAAAATCTTCACATTACCTTGAATCTTCCATCTCTATACCTTCTACCACTTTCATCCAGTGAACCCTTGATTCTGGATAACCCTTGACATATGTTTATACAATACATATACAACAGTACAACAATGAAGTTGTATTATCTAATCTCTATCAGTCAACAAAGATTTATTAAGCACCTCTATTGTGTTAGGTGCTGTGCTATCCTTGGAGACTGAAAACCTGGGCCTTCTGGGTTATTTTTGAGGCATCTGGGTAGTGTAGTGGATAGAACAGTGGGCCTAGAGTTAGAAAGAGCTGAGTTAAGATCCAGCCTCAGACTCTTGTTAGGTGTATTACATTGGATGAATCATTTGACCTCTATTTCCCTCAGTTTTCTCAACCATAAAATGGGGATAATAACAGCACTTACCTCACAGGATTGTTGTGAGGATCAAATGATTTTTTTTTTCTGTAAAGTTCTTAGCATAGTGCCTGGCTCATAGTATGAACCATAAATGCTAGCCTATTATTATTATCCGTGGTGGTGGTGGTGGTGTTAGGCAATCCTTTAAAAAGAAGTCTTATTGACTTTTAAAAATTTTCTATGCCTCTCTGTAACATCTAACATTTTCCTCTCCATATTATCATGACTTTGTGACATCAGACCATCTTAGTTCTCTTCCCATTACCATTTTTTCATTTATTTTCCTGGCCCAGCATACTCCTTCTTCCCATTAAACTATATGTATTTATCAAAGTCATGTCCTAGATTCTATTATTTCCTTTCTCTAACCTTACTTTCTTCGAGATGTTGTCCTCTTACATGGCATAAATTATCACTGCCAATCACTTGATTCCTCCATGTAGATTTCCCTACCTTCTGTCTTCTGAAGATCTAGTTCTATATTTTCAGCTCTCTGGTGGATATCTCCATCTGCATTATAAGATCATGGGATCATTGAACAGGAAGGGCCCTAATGGGTCATGTAAGCTAACCCCCACATTTTGCAGATGAGGAAACTGGACACCCAGAGAGGATAAGTGAATATTCCCAAGTCATACAGGTAGTAAAGTGATCAAGTCAGCATTCAAGTCCAGTCAAGTTAACAACTATTTATTACCATATGCTAGGCACTGTGCTAAGTGCTGGGAATGCAAGTACAAGAAAGACAGTCTTGCCCTCAAGGGAGATAACACATTTAAAAAAAAAAGCTGAAGAAGGAGGTAGAGGATGTGGTGGTAGAGAAAATCTGGAAATTCAGAAATGCAGCCTGAAGAAGAATGAAGACATAGATGGTCTGGATATTTTCCTTAACATGGAGATTCTGGGAGTTAAACAGCCAATTAGAGCCACAGGAGTGGAGGATATTGACAATGTGAGAAGTCAGGGGCTGAAGTCAGCTTCTGGGCTGAGAATGTTTCTGTGATATGATAGAGAAAGTATGAGAATCTGGAATGCAACCTGGAAAGAAATGAAGACATGGCATTCAAACTCAGTTCTTAGAAAGAACCCCAAATCCACTAGACCTTCCACTGTGCCACAGTCTCCGAGTTGTTGCATGTCCTCAGAGCAGTTTAAGTTTAGCACATCTAAAGGTAAACCTTCCATTGTTCTCCTCCTAACTTCTCTATTTCTCTCTATGGTACTTCCATCCTCTATAATATTTCTAAGATCATTGCCTTGGAGACATCTTTCGCTGTTCCCCCTCTCTCTTACATCTGATATATCCAGCGTATTGTCAAATTCCATTGTCTCTACCTCTGCACATACCTTTCCTTTTCTCTTTTAAGGAACACTCTAGTTCAGGTCTTCATCCCTTATCATCTAACCTCTCACCCAGCTCTAAATATATGATCCTATGACTTAGTCATGGTTTCATCTCTTGTCATCTAATTAGCTGCTAATCCCTTTTTGCTTCCAATCTATACCTCTCTGGTAATCCTCCACACTCCTACCTAAATAATACTAATATGTTACCTTAATCATTGAATTGAATCTTATTTAACTAATATTTATTAAATAAATATTAATAAATTAATATTTATTATTATTTATATACAAGGCACTGGAATAAGTCCTGGGGATGAAAAAATGAAAAACAACACAGATTGCCATTAAGAAATTTATACTGCACTCTGGGGAGATATGACTTATGCAAGACAGAGTGTTTTAAGAGCAGAAGAGATTTCAGGGAAAAAAGGACTGAAAAAATCTCAATAAGGAAAGAATAATTTCATGTAGAATGAATCAGAGAAGCCTTCATGTAGGAAGTGGTAGTTGAGCTAAGCATAGAAAGAAGAGGATTTTTGTAGGTAGAGTATGGGTAGGTATGCTTAGAACAGGTGATGCATGGAGGTAGGAAATATCCAGTTTTGATTAAGGAACAGCTAGTAGTTCAGTTTGGCAGGAATATATGGTACCAAAAAAGAGAGTTTTGTAAAACCATACCACAAAGCTAGGTGGGAAGAAGACTGTTGAGAGCCTTGAATGTCAAATCTAGGCATTTGTGTTTTATTCTATAGAGAATACCAAGCCACTGAAGTTTTTGGAACAGGGATATGAGATCAACATCTCACATATTGATGGGCCTTACGTAGATTAAATAGGCAGCTTTGTAAAGGATATATTAGAAAAGGGAGAGATTCTAGAGGCAGGGAGACAAGTTAGAAGTATGTTTCATGAATACAGAAGTATATCACTGCCAGATAAATGGTTATAACAGTGTGAATGGGGACAAGGGGATGAATTCATGTGATGTTGTCAAGATAGAATGAACAAAATTTGACAAAGTGATTGGATGTGGTGGGAAAGAGGGAAAGGATGAGCCTAAGGTCTTCAAATGAAGGCTAGATGACCTCTTGTTGGGCATGTCATAAAGTGGATTTTCAGTGAGGTATACATTGGATTAGATGGTCTCTGAGGTCCCTTCCATCTTGGAGATTTGGTGGGATGGTGGTGTTATCGATTGAAATAAGAAAGTTGGGAAAAGAAACAGGTTAGGGAGGAAGATAATGAATACAGTTTTGGACATGTGGATTTTTAGATACCAATAGTACATCTAGGCAACATCCTATAGGAATTCGGAGATGTGGGATTGAAACTCAAGAGAGAGAATAAGGCAGAATATATAGTTTTGGGAAACACTGACATAGAGAAGATAACTAAGCACACAAGATCAAATGGTATCATCTATGTAGAAAGGTGTATGGGAACAAAGAAAAGAGCTAAGACAGTGCTTTGAGGGGATGTCTTCACTCAGAGGGAAGAAAGGAGGACTATGAATTTAGGAAAGAGACCAAGGTGAAATGATCAGATAGGTAGGTGGAGACAGAGGAGAGAGCAATGCCATATATTCCAATGGAAGAGAGAGTAGTCATAGGTAAGTCACAGAATCAAAATGCTACAAAAGGTTAGGGAAGATAAGGACTAAGAGAAAAGCCATTTGGATTGACAATTAAGTAGTCCTTGGTGACTTTTGAGAGGGAATTTTCAATAGAGTGGTGATATCACAAGTGACAATATTGCAAAGCACTGATGAGTGAATGGGTAGTAAGAAAATAAAGGCAGAGAGTGTACTCTTGCTTGGAGTTTAGTAACAAAAGGTAGGATAAATATAGGTCAATAACTTAAGGGAATTACAGGGCCATGGGAAGAAATGAGAGAGAGAGAGAGAGAGAGAGAGAGAGAGAGAGAGAGAGAGAGAGAGAGAGAAGAAATGATGTGTCTAAATTCCAAAGAGACATGAGAGAATAGGATTAAGGACATAAGCAGAAAGATTAGCTTTGGCAAGGAAAACAACTACTTTGTCCTTTTAAATAGTGCAAAAGAAAAGACAGTTGAAAACAAAGGGAGGTTTTGAGGGGAGGGGAGAGGAGAGGAAATGAGGTACCTCATGACAAATAGAGTCAAGCTGCTCATTAAAGTAAGAAGCAAGATGAGATAGAAAGGCATATAGGTGGAGTTGCAGAGTTTGGAGCAGAAATGGCAAGGGTTATATGAGGAGTGACCAAAAAAGGAATAAAAGAATGGCTATGCAGCAATGAGGACCCAAGCAAGGTCACATGCCATGAATTAGTAGTGGATTTGGGAAATAATGTGATGAAGTGGGATGGTTATATTTGGAATCAAAGGTCTAGAATTCAAATCCTGGCACTGCCCCTTCCTGCCTGTGTAACCTTGGGCAAGCCATTGAAACCTGGACAAGTCACTTAACTTCACTAGGCCTTAGCCTTCCTTCCGTAGAATGAAGGGGTAGGTAAGACTAGACCTTTAAGGTTTCTTTCAGCTCTAAATATTCACTCCTATGACTTAGTCATGGTTTCATGATTTCCTCCAATAGCATTCAGTGCCTTGGGAGTAGGACCTGAGGAGGGTGTTAAAGACAATCCAGGGCTGAGGATGAACAAAATACAAACAATACAAGAAGAAGGAAGCAAGGAGTTTGAGCAACTGGAGGTCATGATGAGGACAAAGAGCTAGTTCCTGTTCTACTCAAAAACAGTCAGTGACTCTCCCTAGCTGTATTAGGAGGGCAGAGTTTATAATGTCAAAGAGGATCATATATATGTCTGAAAGGTTCGGAACCGCTGGATATAAGAAATTCTCAAGATAAGAGGCAGAAGAATCAAAGCATATATTTAGGCTCCACAGTAACCAACCCATGAACCAGCATCCCCATTTTGACATATTGATCAAAAGCTTCCAGGCCCAATAAGTACGCCTTACAAGATTAACCAGGAGGCTACAGAGAAGCATGATGGTGTAAAGCAAAATCGTGCTTCCCCCTCTATGGTAAAAAGATTACCCACTGGCCTCAAGTCCTTGTTCAGCTTCCTCCCGTAGGTCAGCTCTGCTACCGGCAGCTCCTGCTTCGGCTGTGGCTGTGGCTGTGGCTGTGGCTGTGGCTATAGCAGCCTCTGGCTCCAACGGAAGCTGTTTTTAACCATCCGGCTTCTGCGGGGGAGTAAGGTACGCTGGGGAAAGCACAGGTTCTTTCAGTCTGCTTAAACAAGGTGAAGGGGTTGACCAGGAAAGAACAGGTTCTTTCGATCAGCTTAAGCAAGGGAAGCAAGGTGAAGGGGCCGACAAGCTTACTCCAATCCAACGTACAAACAGCATTCAGTTCAGGGGAAAAAGCCAAACTAGTCAAGGGCACTTGTTGACTAAGTGCTAAGGAGCCCATTTTTGGTTACCAACACACTAGCCTCCCAAATCCAGTGTTTGGCATTCTGACTCTGGCATTCAGTACTCTTCACAACCTGGCTCTAACTTACCTGTCTAACCACAGACAATGAGGTCAACAAATGCTGATACTCAGCATTCTGACACTCTATGGTCTTTGCTCTATCTAAGATCACAGGGAGTGTTTGAGTTCACCTCAAAGGAACTGTTTGGGACAAAGATGTTGTAAATATATAATAACAGTCTACTTTATAATGTTTGCATCCCACAGAACTCAGAGAAATTGATCTTTCTAAGTTTTTCAGAACCTGGAAGAATCAAATCAGTTGACTTACTGATCTGACTGCAGGAAGTTTCTCTTCATTTGTTACTGTAAACTATGCCTTTTCATCCTGGCTTTGCCACTTGTTAGCTGGATGACCTTAGGTGTATGACTGTACCTCAGTTTCCTTATCTGTGAAATAGGGAAAGGTATACAGATCAAATAAAATAATGTTCAAAAAGTACTTTGCTGACAAAGTGCTTTATAAAGGTCAACTTTGTTATTATTTAAATTCCCCTTTACAAATTATAATCCAGGGGACTAGTATGGATTAGTGAAAAGAGCAGGGAATTAGAGACAAGAAATACCAGGCATAGGGTTAGTATAGATGGCTGACTTTTGTATGACTCTGGGGAAGTCATTCAACTTTCCAGTTTCTTCTCCTTTAAAACAGATTCAATAACATTTCAATTCAACACAATTTAACAACTCATTTCCTACAATCTGAAGGAACTGTACTAGATTCTGAGTGTGGAGTGGTAAGAGACCTTAGAGGCTGACAATTTTAACCCCCACATTTTATATTAAGAAACTGAGTCCTAGAGAGCTGAAGTGATTTAATGAAAGTCTCACGGGATGTAAATTGCAGAGCCAGGATTCTAATTTGGGCCTTTGTTCTCTTTGTACTATATCTTGACTGGAGACAAAGATGGAAACTTTTGCTGTCCCTGACCTTAAGGAGCTTAGAATTTAATAAAGGATAATATGAAATGTACAGAAATAAGTATGATGCAAGTTAGAATGAGCTAAGGGCAAAGGAAATAGTCTAGAGATGGAGTAATGGAAATTTCAAAGTACAGAGAGTTCACTTTTAGAAAGTGATTCACTATTCCACTCACCACAGTGCATCTTCCAAACCTTTTCAACCCCCCTCAAACTTGTCTATATCTCCTCCTCCCTCCCACCCTCCCAATTAAGAAGCTTGCCTCATATTTCCCTTAAAAAAGGAGCCATTAATGGAGAGTTTCCTCTTCTCTTTTTTATGCCATCCCATCACTCAGATGTCTTCTGCATTCTCCTCCTTCACCCCTGTCTCACATGAAGAGATGGCCCTTCTGAATGCACAAGTGATCTCATTCTATCCCATCTTCTCTAGAAAATTGCCTCTCCTATCATTCTCACTCTCCCTGTCTACTGACTTCTTCTTTACTATCTACACACATGTCTAAGTCTCCCCTCTCCAAAACCAAAACAAACAAAAAACCTTTTACTTGATGCATTCATTCCAACTAGCTATTGTCCTATATCTCTTTTACCTTTCATGGTCAGCTCCTTGAAAAGGCCAACTATAGGTATCTCAAATTCCTTTCCTCTTAGTCTGGTTTCTGATACCATTCAACTCTTCAAAGTCATCAAACATTTTTAATTGACAAATTCTATGGCAATTATCAAATCTCATCCTTCTTGACTTCTCTGAATCCTTTGACACTCTCACTTCTTGATACTCTTTTCTCTCTAGGTTTTCTTGAACAAATCTCTTGTACCTTCTTGACCATTCCTTCTCAGGCTCCTTTGCTGGATTTTGGTCTATGTCTTATACACTAACCATGGATTTCCTTCAAACCTCTGTCCTGGGCCCTATTCTCTTCTCCTATATTATTTCACTTGGTGATATCATCAGCTCCTATGGAATTATCATCTCTATGCTGCTGATTTTCTAAATCTATTTATCTAACCCGAAGCTCTCTACACTCTTGCATCTCCAATTGGATATCTTGAACTGGATGTCCTGTAGATATCTTAAACTCAACATGTCACAGTATGAATTCTTTCTCTTTCCTTTCAACCCCTCCCTTCTTCCTAACTTCTCTAACATTGTCTAAGGGTACTGACATCCTCTCAGTCACCCATTTTCATATCCCAGGTGTCATCCTGGACTCCTTATTCTCTCTCATCTACCATATCCAATCTGTTATCAAGTCCTTTCTATGTTATCGTCATAACATCTCTTATATGTACCTCCTTCTTTCTTGTAAAACTGCCACTACCCTGTTGTAGGCCTTCATCACCTCATGCTCATATTCTTGCAATAGTCTTCTAATTGATATCCCTGTCTCAAGTCTCTTCCCTCTACAATCAATCCTCCACTCAGGTGCCAAATTGATTTTCTTAAATCACAGTTCTGACCATGTCACCTCCCATTCAATAACTCTAGTAGCTTTCTATCACCTTTAAGATTAAATAAAATCCTCTCTTTGGCATTCAGAGCCCTTCATATTCTGCCCTTCCCCTACCTTTTCAGTCTTTTTACACCATCTTACTCCCTACTACCCACCCCCAGGCTAATACCCTGTGATTCAGTGACTCCTGTTCTTCATCCAAGATCCTCCATCTCTTGATTTCAGGAATTTTCCATGCCTGTTCCCAAAAAAATGCCCCTGCTTGGAATTCTCTCCCTCCTCATCTCCTCTTGACTTCCCTGACTTCTTTCAAGTCCCAGCTGCCACCTTCTACAAGATTTTCCTGATCTTTCTGAATACTAGTGCCTCTTCTCTGTCAATTATTTCAAATTTATGTGTATATATATATATATATATATATATATATATATATATATATATATATAGTATGTATACACACACACACATTCAATTTATCTGGTTTGCATTCATCTGTTAGATTGCAAATTCCTGGAGAGCAGAGACTGTCTTTGACTTTCTTTCTATCCCTAGCACTTAGCACACTGCCTGGTGTTGACTGCCTGAACTCATTATCTTCCCTCCAAACCTTCTGCTCTCCCTAGCTTCTGTATTGTTGTGGGGCACCACTATCCTTCAAGTCATCCAGGCTCACAACTCATTCTTGGCTCCTCACTCTCTCTCTCTCTCACACTTCAAATCCAATCATTTGCTGATTCTTCTCGATTTTACCTTTTTAATACCTTGTATTTGCCCTGTCATCTCCTCTAACATAGCCACCACTTTAGTGTAGGGCTTTATCACCTCACACCTGGAGTATTGCAATAGACATCTGATCAGTCTCCCTATCTCAAGTTTTTCTCCATTTTAGTTTTTTTGCCACTCAGCTATGAATATGATTATCTTAAAAAGCAGATCTGATCATGTCACACTCATTTTTCCTTTAATGACTCTCAATTACTTCCATGTTCAAATATAAAAATCATCTGTTTAGGTTTTAAAGCCCTGCATAAACTTTCACTCTCCTATCTTTTCAGTCTTCTTATACTTACTCTTAACCATTTACTATATTGTCCTGTGATACTAGAATCCTTGCTATTCCTAGCACAAGAAGCTTTATCTCTCAACTCAGTGTATTTTCTCTAGCTGTTCCAGTGCCTGGAATTTGCTCCCTCCTCAACTCTACTTCCTGGCTTTCTTCAAATCTCAGCTTAAAATACCACCTTGTGCAAAACAAAACAAAACAAAATACCTTCAGCAATCTTCTGTAATCCTAATACTTTCCCTCTGAGATGATTTCCAATTTATTTTTTATCTATCTTGTTTATATATAGTCTCACCCATTAGATTGTAAGCTCTTTGAGAACAGAGACTGTTCTTCCCCTTTCTTTGTGTACCTAGTGCTTATCATAGTTCCTGAAACATAGTGGGAACTTTATAAATGCTTATTGACTTGATTTGACCTGAGTAGGTAGAACTGGTCCTGCCTGCCCACTGTACCTGACACAAATAAAGAAGATCAAATAACATCATGGCTATGCTTTCTGAATTATGCTATTAGAAACAAATGTAAAACATTATTTTTCCTTTATATTTTTATTTCAACAATCCAGCTAGCAGCTTCTGTGGGGGTGTAAGATCCACCAACAGCCAGCACCCAGAAAGCTGCCAGCACTCTGCAAAAGCACAAGGTTCTTTTGATCTGCTTAACTAAGGAAAGCTACATGAAGGGGTTGACAAGCTTACTTCAATTCAGCATACAAATATCATTCACTTAGTTCAGGGGAAGAGACCAGCACACTGAACTTCAGAGCAAATTACAAACAAATTACAAACATCAACAGACAGACCAAATACCGATTCATAGTTACCAACATCTAGGTTCAGCCCGGGAGCTGGCCCAGAGTCACTCGAGCCACTACTGCTGTGGGAAAGAGCTCCAAAGAAGAGAAGGCCAACCCCTGGTTTTATATCTTTTTCAGCATCAGGGGTGAGTCACACATGCGACTCACCCACATGACCTAAAATCGTCACAAAGAGGCCACTTAAACCCACGTAGTCTAAGAGCCTCTGATGTCCCAAACCTATCACTCAAACTCATTTGTAAACTAGGCCCTCCCCTGAGTTAGCCCTACCTTGGGCCCCACCTTAGTTACCAATCCACACCCACATAGGTTTTAGACCTAATAGGGGTTTGGGCCTGGGGCTTAGCACCTAGTAAGGCTCAATGAAATACACTGAATTACTCAAAGGAAACAAACCAAACTTTTCAGGGGCACTTGTTGAACTAAATGCTAAGAGCCCATTTTGCTTACCAACAGAATTTTTCATTTATGTTTACTTAGATTTTACTTACATATTTTTTCACTTAAGTGGCTTATATCTAGTTGATTCTATCCATGCTTCATTCATATTCCAATTAACCAATGAACGAATTAAGAATTTATTAAGCATTAAATGCCAGAAATGGACCAAGTATAGGACATGGGATGCCATGGTCCTCTTCAAAAACAAAGGACAGACACAACCTGTGAGTAAACCAAGCTGCCTGAATGGGGACCCAGCTAGTTGGGTAACTCAGCTTGTGTTCTCCCTCTCCCTCTCCTCTCCAAAGGAAGGTAAATTCTGATGGCCAGAAGCTGCTCACTTAACTTGAGGTTTACTGGCTACATTTCTTCCTTCCTTCCTTCCTTCCTTCCTTCCTTCCTTCCTTCCTTCCTTCCTTCCTTCCTTCCTTCCTTCCTTCCTTCCTTCTTTCCTTCCTTCCTTCCTTCCTTCCTTCCTTGTTTCCTTCCTTCCTTCCTTCCTTCCATCCTTCCTTCCTTCCTTCCTCCCTTCCTTCCTTCCCCCCCTCTCTCTCTTTCTCACAGTTCACTCTGAAACTCATAGATTGGACCACAATAGGTCCCTGCCCAAGCTCCATTTAATGGCGGTATTTTGGGACCTTCTGGCTTAGAGGGAATGTCAGTGGTAACTGTTTCTCTTTGGAACAGCAATCCTGAGGGTCTTACCCTCCCAGCTTGATTTTTTTTTTTTCTAATTAAAGGGGCCAGCCCTAGATTCACTTCTTAAAGAGGCCTATTCACTGAATGGGTGTTACCTCACTCTAAGTGAGTACATGAAAAGGCCTCAGCCTAAAAGGGCCAGGGTCTCCCAATGCATCCTGGGCCATCTCCAGTCATCCTGATGAATATCTGGTCACTGCACCCAGATGGCTCCAGGGGAGAAAGTGAGGCTAGTGACCTTGCACAGCCCTCCCTCACTCAAATCAAAGTCAGTTGCAAGTCATGTGATCATTTCCCTGATGCCATGGTCTCTTCAAAAACAAAGGACAAACAAACATATAATAAGTATAGAACATACAAAGAAAAGTCCCTGACCTTAAGGAGCTTATATTCTAATGAGGTAGTCAATATGTGTGTATGCATATATATGTGCATATATATTGTATATATGCATTTTTGTATATATATACACAAATATGTACAAATACATACTTATACATGTCTCTATATATGTAAATACAAATATAGGGTAATTTTAGCAACGCTAGTTTGTAGAACCAGGAGTGACCTTCTCTAGAAGGCAGCACTAAAGTGAAATGTTAAAGTCTGTTCATCCTTACAGGTTTTAAGATTGCTCTTTAAGGGTATGTGAAAAGAAGCCCAGACAAAGTCTTACCAATCTGAAAGCCAATGCTTCCCACTATATGGGGTACTTAATGGTGTCTGTTTGTGATTGGTTTGAGGCCACAGCACAGCTGCATCACATTTTATAGGCCCATTTTACACAGTGGGATTTCTCATTTTGAAAGATAGCCATTAAAATTCTTATTAAGCTATTAAATGTCTACAAGGTAATCGTGGGGCTGTAATTACAAATGCTCTCTGCCCAGAAGACAGTTGGGTAGGGGACAATTCCCATTTTGGCAGAGGCTCATTTTCTGACCTTTCTTCCCCAATGTAACTTTCTAATATTTAATTCTGTCTATGCACACACACATGTACAGACACACAGTTTTAGAACTATTCATCTTTTTTCTACTTATGAAAAAGGAGAGATTAGTTCCTTTTAGGATGAATTAAAGTTTCTAATGAACTTCTTGAGCATTCTTTCATCCTTTGGTTTAGTGAAAAATTGACTTTTCGTATCTTCAAGGAGTATCTCACTGGATTTTCCTTAAATAAAAAAGGATGAGTCACCTTTGCAAGTCAACATTTGGCTTGATATCTAATTGGGAAATATAGAAGTTTCAGCTTACCTCCCTCAAGAAAGCTAGGGCAGCAACCATCAAAATAGGACCCCAGGCAGTTCTTCTGTGACTTTGGTACCAGGCACAACAATAACAACTCTACCATTACCACAACCACTACTAGTACTACTACTCACATTTCTAGACTACTTTTCTTTAGTCAACAAGGCAGTAAGCTTTAAGTTCTACATGCTCCTTTCCTCACAACTACCTTATAAAGTAGGTCATGGGAATGTGATTAGCTCTTTTTCCTTTGTTTTGTTTTAGTGGCAGGCATGTGAATTCATTTAGCATGAGGGAACTCCCAGTTTCAAACATGCCTCCACCAAAGCAGATGGACAACTTATCCATAACTCTGATCTTTCGGAGCTGCTTCATTTTAGAGATGAAGAAGCTGAAACTTTTATCAAGGAGATATTTCTGGTAATGAACATGCAGCTAATGCTAATGATGGGATAAGAATCTAGGTTCCACTTTTGAAAATGCCATGATTTTTCCATCACACCACATTGTCACTGCAGTTTTCTGGTTATTATTTTTAATCCCTTCTTGCATTTTCTATCTTTCTTTGGAGACAGGGAGCTACTGTCTAATTGAGGCAGACTTTGCAGAAGTCGATGGTTCAGCAGGGCAAAGGGTAAGTACTGCATTATTGAGGATGAAGGAATAAAACTTTTTATGTCTACCCAGTCTATTTAACATACATTTTGTTGTTGTTTTTGTAACCAAAGCAATTGAGCAAGCAAGAGACACACCAAGAAATCAATATCTCTCACTGCTTAATAACTACATATCATTTTATAAAATGGAATGCCCCAGCGTGGTGGCAGGTGATACCATTTGTTCTTGATGGTGACAGCCTGTGCTGTTTTAAGGCACACTCCGTGCATAGTTAGCAGATGCTTTCAGATCGCCTGCTACTGTCTGGAGGGGAAAACCTGCAAATGTTTACCCCTATCGACTTGAATCAACTAGAATGCAAGCAATTGGGGTATTTTATTTTTACTGGTCATTACAATCTCCATTTGCTGAACAGTCATTGCTGGGCAGATTCAATTCGGTTGCTGAAATGGCCGAACTAACTAGACTGTCTAGGGCCCGTGTCTAATTCTTTGGATGTCAGAATCAGAATTTACAAAATATCAATAAACTAAATTAATAACACAACATTTAACAGGAATAAATACAAAAAGAAGAAGACAACATGGGTTCAATCATTAAGGAGTTTGTGATCTAGATTGGTGACATGATTAGAATATATTAAATATCTGGAGAGTAATTAAGTACTCTATTATATGATACTGATGTCCTGTTTGTAATTGAATTGTAAATTCAGAGAAAGGAGAAATCAGTGAAAGATGACATAGTTAGGGGAAGGTTTTCAGAGGAGGTAAGATGACTTAGATCTTGAAGAATGGATAGGATTCATTTAAGGAAGAGTAAGTAGGGGGTGGAGGCATTTCAGGTGTGGGAAATAGTATGGAAGTAGGCATGGGCATGGGGTATGCAGGAGACTGGAAAGAGACTGGCCAAGTGTGAGCAGATGGATCAAGTTACACAGTTGGGTCAGATATAGTTGGATATGTAGTAAGATCAGCTTATCCAAAGTCTGATAGCTAGACAGAGGAATTCGAACCTGGCTTGCCAGCAGTATAAAGGCATTGCCAGTTAGTTTAGTGTTTAGGAGACTGACATGATAGAAGGAATATTTTAGCGTGATTAATAAGGTAGCAATATGAAGGATGTACTGGAGAGAGAAGAGACTGGAGTCAGAGAAGCCAACTAGAGACTGTTTAATATAGGTGAGAGGTGATGAAGGCCTGGTTATCGTTTACATGCTGTTACCAAAACTTCAGGAAAGGTGGTTAGGTGACCCATGCAATTATTGTCACTTTTGTACTAAGGAGAAAATTGAGACGCAAAATGTTTGAGCTGAACAAAAGTCACATAGAAAGTTAGGTTTTCATCTCTTTTCAGTTTTCAGGTACTATTTAATTGCATGACCTATGCTGAAGTAGCAAGATGATGTGGTATAGAGAAAGGTGTGTCAGCCCAAGGAATGAGAATACTTCTGTTCATATTTTGGCTTCACCAATAATTATTATCTGTGTGACCTTGATCAAGTCACCCAACCTCCACAAGCCTCTGTTAATTTTTCTTTTAAATGACAGTTGGACTAGGTGAATTCTGAGACCCTTTGCAAATTTACTGTGCTATGATTCTTTAACTGTTTTCTTGTCTTCTTAAAATGTCATTACCGAAGAAGCTTGCTGGCTATGAAAAATGAGAAATTTCAAATAAAAGAGAAGAGCAGCCTGAAAGAATTGATAAAGCTTAAAACAAGAGCACTATATTTCTACTCATGTATGTGTGTGTATGCATTCTTCAAGGTTAATCAATTTTACAGGAATTAGTCTGTGAGATCTTTTGTGTTTCATAGTTTAACATCCAAGTAAAATCTATAATCCCTAACTTTGACTGTATTTGTTTCAGTGTTTCTCTAGGGAAAAATCCTCCATTCGAGCACCAATCATCTTGCAGTTCTTTAACATTAAATCCATCTTTATCTGTAGATAATACTTTCTCTTGTTTCAAAATAGACGAGGCTGTTTGGGTAATCATGGCTTCATCACATAAATATTGTGGTCACATGTCATCTCCTACTGTCTCAATGGGAGTTCATTTGCTCACAGCTCACCTATCTTTCAACATATGACTGCATCAATTACCAGCAAACTGTGGTTTTGGGCATATTCAGCATCTTAAATTAACTTCTGGAGGAAGGAGCTCCACCCCATCAATTATAATTAAGTAGATATTTTCTCTAATAAGAATCTTGCGTTTATAATATGCTAAGGCACATCCAGGACATCAGAGCTGTGATTTGAACCCAGACTGTCTGGCTCCAGATCCAGCATTCTTGCCCCTGTTCACACTATACCTTTAATACATCCGCAAAAGGGGCCTTTAAGGTCAGCCAGCCTAACCCCTTCATTTGGCACACAAGAAACATGATGCAGAGGAGGGATGTGACATTCTTAGGAGTCATACAAATTGTAAGTAGCAGAGCTACCAAAATTTGAACCCAGATCTTCCGTGCCCAAATCTATTATTTTGTCACATATCTGGGGTTAAAATTTAGCTATTATCCTTCCTCACATTAAAAAAAAAGTTTTGGGGAGCTTTGGATAAAAACATCACCTCCCCTCCCCCAATTACAATGAATAAATCATTGGCAATTTAGGGAACTGTAATAAAATGTCCATTATTGAACCTGACGTAGTTAAAATGTTTTAAAGGAAGACTGTTGGTACTCTCAGACAAGATTCTGGGTTAGGATTGCTTTGATGGGGATACAAATTGGAGCCATCATGCTGAGCTCTGCTGGATAACAAAACTGGGGATGGAATGTTGAGAGGAATTGAGGATTTTTGATTTGAGACTGGAGGAATAATCCCATGAGAAAAACTTTAAAATCTATGAGAGGAATAGGGAATAAAACAGAAAAAAACTGGAGAAAACAGAACTGCAGATGGGAAAATGGTGAGAGAAGTTCAGTTAAAGGGTTGTGTGAAAGCTCATCCAGCATAATTAATAGAAAAGTCCAGAGGACATCCACTGAAGATTAGGTCAGAGAATTCCCATGTCAGAAATTTTTATCTAAAATGGGTGGTCTTAAAGTTCAGAAATGGAACTGAACCACTAATTCAAGACCCCAAAGAGTCTAGAGACAAAGAACCGAGTCTAGGTTTTGGTGTGAAATAAGCAAATGAAAAATTGACAGGGATGGAGATATTGGGGTATAGAAAAAAGGCCTGGGGATGAAAATGGAGAGAAACAGAGGATTCAATTTGGACTGTCCCATTTAGAAAAGTATCTCAGCTTTAAAGATCTCTTGGGAAAAAGACTCTATAGTTTCCTCTAGCCATCCCTCCACAATGCTACCCAATCAATTACAATTCAAGGCAGTATGTGATACCATTTGAAGAGTGGTATAAAGAAATACTCTATTGGTGGAGCTGCAAATTGATTCAACCATTCTCAGAAGCAATTTAGAACTATATACAAACGTCACTAGGCTGTTTGAGCCCTGTGACCCAGCCATAAAACTGCTAGACATATCCCCCAAAGAGAGCAGATAAATAAGGAAAAGGCCCACATAAACAAAAAAAAAATTATAATAACCACAGTTATTGTTTTATCAAGGAACGGTAAACAAAGTAGATGATCATCAAGTGGAGAATGCTTGAGCATAATATGGCAAATTACTATAAGGGAATAGTTTTGTGCCCCGGAAAAAAAAAGGCAAAAGGGACAAGTTCTGGGAAGACTTGGATGAACCAATGCAGACTAAAGTGAGAAGAGCCAGGAGAATGATTTATTTAATGACTACAACATTATAACGGAAGACAACTTTGAGAACTCTGGACAACACAATGACAAATCATGAGTCCAGAAGAATGATAATGACTCATGATTCTCACCTTGAGAAGTGATGAACTAGAGGTGCAGAATAAGACACATGTATTCAGTCATGGCCACTGTGTGGATTTATTTTGTTTGACTATACTTTTTATGAGGCAGCTATGTAGATAGAGCTCTGGGCCTGGAGTCAGGAAGACTTGAGTTCAAATCCAACCTCAGACACTGTCTGTGTGATCCTGGGAAAATCACTTACCCACTATTTGCCTTAATCCACTAGAGAAGGAAATGGCAAACCATTCCAGTATCTTTGCCAAGAAAATCCTATATGGGGTCAACGATGAGTCAGACATGACTGAACAACAACATACTTGTGTATCAGGAGGGCAGAGTTTATAATCTCAAAGAGGATCATAAACATGTCTGAAAGGTTCGGAACCGCCGGATATAAGAAACTCTCAAAGTAGAAGGCAGAAGAATCAAAACATTTATTTAGGCTCCACAGTAACCAACCCATGAACCAGAAGCCCCATTTTGATATGTTGATCAAAATCTTCCAGGCCCAATAAGTACGCCTTGCAAGAGTAACCAGGAGGCTACAGAGAAGCATGATTGCGTAAAGCAAAATCATGCTTCCCCCTCGATGGTAATAAGATTACCCACTGGCCTGAAGTCTTTGTTCAGCTTCCTCCCGTAGATCAGCTCTGCTACTGGCAGCTCCTGCCTCAGCTGTGTCTGTGTCTGTAACTGAAGCTGCAACTGTAACTGACGATGTAACTGTCGCTGTAACTGACGATGTAACTGTCGCTGGCTCCAACCGGAAAAGGAAAAGAGAGCTCTTCAAGCTGTCCTCTCCCCTCTTATAGGGTTTTTGACATCATCAAGCTCCGCCCGAATGACCAGGGCCGATTGGTTCCTGAGTTGGCCCCTCCCCCTAGCATAGACATTAACACCTCCCCTCAGCCAGCCCCATGACTCATCACACAGGAAGTTGTCTGGTCCTGCCCCGGAAGAGCAAGCCCCAGCGTCCAGGGAAGCTCAATGAGGTAAGCTGAGTCATTCAAAGAAAACAAAGGCCATTCTGGTTACACTCCACCCCTTGTTATAGGATACATAATCTAATCAGCCATGTATCCTAGAACATACATTGTGATCTAATTACAAAGGAAACTAAAACATATCATTCATTATAAAGCAAAACATATCATTTGGTGACATTCCTAAATATTGGTTTACGATTCAAATGTGATCCACCCCTAGGTCCCAACAAGATAATCTCTTCAATCAATCATCCCCAAAACAATTATCAACAATTCAAATGTCCACCCCTAAATCCTTGTATCCATTACATAGGATCAATAATATCATAACAATAAAACAACACAGCAAGGATAACACAAAATAAGTAAACAGAACACTATCATCATTTCCACCCCCCTTGAACGATTGGGGCTCAAAATCTTGGGGTGAGGGGTGAAGGTCTCATTTTCCATAGCTTCTTCATGCTGAAATTGGATGTAGAGATGGCCCTGCCCCCAAAAAGTCCCATTCCAGAGGTCATTTCTTTAACGAGCTGGCAGGAATTCCAAGAATACTACATGCTTAGGCAGTCACCGGAAAGTGCAGGGTGCTTAAGCCTGAAGGAAACAAAACTAGCAACAAGGTTAGCCAAAACAAAGGACAAAAAGAATAGTCTGTGAATCTATTATTATAACCTATTCACGGTAAAATATATGGTTCAGGGGTACGATTTGGTAATTATTTTCCCCTGAATAGACAACTGTTACAGTGTTGTCCTTCCCATGGGCTATAACTTCTGCAGCCTTTGGAATATCATCTGGCTTCCGTTTTACCCATACCTTAGCTCCTGACTTTATTCTATCAATGGAGCAAGACCCTTTTGCCCCTCTAGTAGTTATTTTGGGAGGAGGGTCAGTTTTCACAAAGGGTATTTTTTCACAGGGGATAATAATGACTTGAACCATCCTATCATTTCTACAAAATTGTACAGGTTTTTTACCCATATTCTGGAGTGTCACAACAATTTCTTTTTGATAATTAGAATCTATCACTCCAGCCAATACATGTATTCCTTGAGCCGCTAATCCTGGTTTAGGTAATATCCGTCCAAGATGATTCTTGGGGATTCTCATACATACTCCAGTAGGGGTTTTTCTTATCTCTTTCCTATTTAACCTAAAATTCTCTATACAATGTAAATCATATCCTGCTGAACCAGGTGTTCCTGGACTTGGTAGTGGGACATCTTCCCTCACAGTCCAAAATTCAATGTTTTGGATCTCACATGTTTGCTGTTCTCTGATCTGCAGATTTGGGGTCATCATTCTGGCTAGAGGTGTACTCCCCCCTAAGGGCCTATTATTCAAATTACGTAAGGCAATAGACAAATTATCCTTCCAATGTCGATATGAATTATTTGAGCTTAATTTTCTCAGCTGTTCTTTCAACAATCCATTCATTCTTTCAATTAGCCCAGATGCTTGTGGGTAATATGGAATATGATATATCCATTCTATATTATTCAACACACAATATCTTTTCACTTCTTTGCCCTTGAAATGTGACCCATTGTCACTTTGAATCTGCATTGGGGTTCCATAATATAAACTTACAATATCTAGAGTTTTACAGGTGTTTTTCTGAGTTGCGTCTTTATAAGGACAAGCCACTAGTACACCGGAATAGGTGTCAACACACGTACATACATATTTACATCCTTTATCCTGGGGTAGTGGGCCAATATAATCTATCTGCCAAATTTGGGCTGGAACTTTTCCCCTTGCTATTTCTCCAGTAACTATCCTAGGAAGAGTTCGTTCTTTTTCTAATTGGCATATACAACACTCCTCTGTTATTTGTTTTAACAACGCATGAGAAATACTGATACCTCGATCCTGTGCCCATCGATGGGTGGCCTGGACCCCTAAATGGCCAGCAGTCTGGTGGACCCATCTTGCTAAGGCTGGGTCATCAGTTGGAGTCGGAGTAGGGACAATACATTCAGTAGCAATCTTTGCTAGTCGATCCGCATGTGCATTGTACTCACGTTCTGGTGTGGTCAGGGTTGCATGAGCATCAACATGAAAAACTGACAGATCTGTAACCAAAGACATGTCCCATATATTTTCCCATAACTCTTTACCCCAAACTTGTTTGCCATGAATCTCCCAATTCTGATTCCTCCATATAGGCATCCACGTAGCTAATCCATTAGCTACCTCCCACGAGTCAGTAAATATATGACATTGTCCTCCTTTCTCTGCTCTGATGGCCTGATGCACTGCCATCAGTTCAGCATATTGGCTACTTCCACCTATCCCAGAACTTTCCAGAGTTCTCCTTGTACAGGGGTTATAGGCTACTGCTTTCCAATGTCTCTTCTGTCCTAAATATTTTGCTGTCCCATCAGTAAACCAAGCATGTTTCTTCTGTTCTTCATTTAGTCCGTCATATCCATTATTCCATTTCACTAAGGATGGTACCATCTGTTGCTTAGATTCAAGGGGCTTTTCATTGCTCTCAGTATCAATGTTCGCCACAGATTCATGTAGAGCAGAAACTCCATTTTTGCCTGCTCTGGACCTATTCTGAATATACCACTTCCATTTGATTATGCTTGCCTCTTGTGCATGTCCAATTCTGTGAGAAGCTGGGGTACTCATTACCCAAGTCATAATTGGAATTCCAGGCCTTAATACCACTTCATGACCCAGAGTTAGTTGCTCAGTTTCTACTAAAGCCCAATATGCAGCTAACAGCTGCTTCTCAAAAGGTGTATATTGCACTCCAGATGAGGGCAGTTTCCTTGACCAAAAGCCTAAAGGTACACTTCGGCTTTGTTGTTTTTGCCACAGACTCCAATTTGCATAGTCATCTTGTACAGTCACTTGTAACTCCACTGGCCCATTTTGCATAGGCCATAAGTCTAGAGCTAATTGAATAGCAGCCTTTGCTTCCTCAAAAGCTCTACTTTGTTCAAGTCCCCAGTCAAATTCATATTTCTTTCTGGTGACTTTATACAAGGGTTTTAAAATCTGTCCCAAATGTGGGATGTGGTGTCTCCAATAACCAAACAGCCCTATGAACTTTTGGGCCTCTTTCTTATTGGTAGGGGTGGGAAAATCCTGGATTTTTTGTCGAGCTTGTGGGAGAATTTCTCGCAGTCCTCTATTCCACTGTATCCCCAAGAATTTTACAGTTTGAGCTGGCCCTTGAACCTTTGCGGGGTTGATTTCCCATCCTTTGCTTTTCATATGGTCAATTAATAATGCTAAACTCTCCTCCACCTCCTTTATATTCTTTCCCTGTATCATGATGTCATCTATGTAATGTGTAAGCTGTACACCAGGTAACTTTAATTCATCCAAATGTTCAGCTACAATCCTGTGGCAAATAGTTGGGCTATGAATATATCCTTGCGGCAGGCGTGTAAATGTATACTGTCGGCCTTGCCAAGTAAAAGCAAACTGATTCCATTGCTTGGGGTCTATTGGGATTGTAAAGAAGGCATTGGCCAAATCAATAACTGCATACCAAGTCCCTTCATGTTTTTGTATTCTCTCTATTAAAGTAACCGTGTCTGGGACAGCAGCATACAAGGGAGGAGTCACTTTGTTCAGCTGTCTATAATCTACTGTCATCCTCCATGTTCCATCTGACTTTCGGACTGGCCAGACAGGGTTGTTCCATTGAGTAGTTGTAGGGACTAACACTCCTGCCTCAACACATTCTCTTATAGTGTTGGCAATTTCATCTTGCCCACCTGGCACACGATATTGCCTCAAAGTAATTACTTCAGAAGGTTCGGGCAAAGTGATTGGATCCATCTTGATTTTCCCCACTAAGACTGCATTAATGCCTATTTTCCTCACAGCAAATTGGTATTTCCCTTCAGGTAAATTTAAGGTCATACCCTTCAAAATGTCTATTCCAATGATGTATTCAGGAATAGGCACAATAACCACACTATATTCTTTCTTGGGCAACTGTCCAATTTTCATCATCAATTTAACTTGTCTGGCTGATATTTCAGTCCCTCCTAGTCCTGTAATGGTAATAGGAGTTCCATGGCTGAACTTGTCTGGATTTCCATAAATAAGGGTGGCCTCGGCCCCAGTATCTATTAATGCCTCAGTTACCGTACTTGACCCATTTTTCCAATATATGGTCAAGTTAATGTGAGGTCTACAATCCAGCCTGTGTATTTCCTTAATTTGGGCTGGGGCCTGGCCTGTTCCCTAGTATTCCCTTTCATGTGATTCACTTGGGTATGAAGGTTCAACATCTGTAGCATTTGCAGGAGCAGTTCTGATTTCCCTATCTCTCCTGTTATCAAGGCCTTTATCTCTGTACATTCTATATAATTCATTGGTTGGAATTCCATCTATCATTTCAAAACCTACTCCTGCTCTCAATAAAGCAGTAAACATTTCTTTCCTTGTTACTCTCCTTTGGCGCCAAGTTTGCTGGTTATTCACCCTTCTCTCTCGAGGAGATCTATCCCCTCCCCAGTCACCTAAGTCATGTAACTGTAAAATCTTATTTATCACTGTTGTAAGACGGCTCCCTACTTCTCCAAGTAATAAATTCAAAATTAGTTGTTTATAAGCAGGGGGAGCTGTCTTAATTATTAAATTCCTATGAGGCAGTTCCATTGAATCATTGTAATATTTGTCTGCAGTTCCTGTCATAATGGCAGTCTTCATTACCTCCTCCTTTAGTCTCATGATACAATCTCTAAGTGAATACCAGGGTCTGTGCTCAGTGGGCCACATAGAATCAGTAGCATATCTCTTATTGCATCCCACAGCGGCTAATGCCAACAGAGTAGTCCTGCTATCACCATCTCCTTGCTGATGATGTTCCCTAAAAGCTTGTTGAACTAGAGGATCATGGCTGATACCTATGAATCTCATGCAGTCTGTCCCATCTACTGATATTCCACCGGCCCCTTGATCACTGAGTCTTACCATCCAAGATATCAATGGTTCTCCTATTCTTTGGCTGAATCTACTCAAAATATCTGTGACCTCTTGCGGTGAGAAATCTTCCTGAATTTCCCTTGTAACTGAATCTTCACCTCGGGTTTCTGTCTTCCTCCTTTGTATGGGTCGAGCCCTTGTCTGATCATTTAACCATCTCCTATTCTCTGTGTGAGGCACATCCTGAACCCCAGTAGTGTTTTGTGCCTCAGCCCCTAACATTGTCTCATTCTCTCCCCACTCACTTCCTCTGCCACCATGGCTAGGACGAAGCAGGCAGTCAGGCTCTTTCTGGGCTGGGTTGAAATGCACTCTGGGCTTTTTTGGTCTCCTGTTGCTCTTAGCCACATTAATAGAAAAGTTCTCATTTGAGTCAGTTTGGTCTCCTGCTATCTGAGATTCCTCTTCTTCCTGTGGGGTAGGAGTGCCCCCATGTCTTTCACTTAATCTCAATCTTTCGTATACTAGCCGGTAGGCTGATAACACTATCCAGCTTTGCCTAGATAGTGATGCCCCTGACTGAATCCCAACTTCTCGTAAACACTTTTCCAAATCCCTAGGATCTCCTCTCCGTAGCCTTGGTTCCCAGTTTTCACAGGGTCCAGCTTTTTTAGCCAATTCTTTTGCTAGGGAGGAATAAAATGGATCCTCCCATCCTGGGATATTCATCTCTTCCTCTGAAATTGTTCTGCTTCTAAATAGAGATCTTATACCTAGCGATCCTGTTCGTGACGCCAAATGTATCAGGAGGGCAGAGTTTATAATCTCAAAGAGGATCATAAACATGTCTGAAAGGTTCGGAACCGCCGGATATAAGAAACTCTCAAAGTAGAAGGCAGAAGAATCAAAACATTTATTTAGGCTCCACAGTAACCAACCCATGAACCAGAAGCCCCATTTTGATATGTTGATCAAAATCTTCCAGGCCCAATAAGTACGCCTTGCAAGAGTAACCAGGAGGCTACAGAGAAGCATGATTGCGTAAAGCAAAATCATGCTTCCCCCTCGATGGTAATAAGATTACCCACTGGCCTGAAGTCTTTGTTCAGCTTCCTCCCGTAGATCAGCTCTGCTACTGGCAGCTCCTGCCTCAGCTGTGTCTGTGTCTGTAACTGAAGCTGCAACTGTAACTGACGATGTAACTGTCGCTGTAACTGACGATGTAACTGTCGCTGGCTCCAACCGGAAAAGGAAAAGAGAGCTCTTCAAGCTGTCCTCTCCCCTCTTATAGGGTTTTTGACATCATCAAGCTCCGCCCGAATGACCAGGGCCGATTGGTTCCTGAGTTGGCCCCTCCCCCTAGCATAGACATTAACACCTCCCCTCAGCCAGCCCCATGACTCATCACACAGGAAGTTGTCTGGTCCTGCCCCGGAAGAGCAAGCCCCAGCGTCCAGGGAAGCTCAATGAGGTAAGCTGAGTCATTCAAAGAAAACAAAGGCCATTCTGGTTACAACTTGCCGTAAGGGAAGGCTTTTATGTAGGAGGGAAGACATACAGGGTAAAGAGGGGCAGTTATAGCGATGACAAATGAGGAAAAAAAGAAAGAAAATAAAATTAAACTTTGAGGGTAAGAATGGGGAAAGTGTAGTAGAAAGGGAGAAAGTTAATGCTTGATCTATGTTTTCAAAAGGAAATATAAAATGGAGACAATAGGAATATAGAACTAGGGAGAAGGGAAGTGTTGAAATGATGGGAAGGAAGGTATGGAAGTGAGTAAAGAAGGAGTGTAGAACTGAGGGAAGATGTCTACTGAGTGATAGTAAAGTTAACTCCATTCTGTCCAGATTCTATTCTGCCATACTTGGACTTCCATGTAATTTTTCTTCCTCCCTACACTTACTATCTGTCTTATAGTCTACTCCACTCCACTCTCCTGTCTCCTTCAAATATCCTGGCCTCTCAGTTCCACAACACCATCAGTCTATCTCAAGGATCTATAGGAGTTTATCATATTTTAGACTGCTCACTTCTCCTGTCATTAAGTCAGATGAATTTCACTTGGAGCATCAGATAATAATTCCTGGAAGGCTGTAATAGTCCCACGGTGTCTGTGCTGGTGAGACGACCTCTACAATATTGTATTCAGTTCTGGGGTCCATGTTTTGTGAAGAATAATGAAAAGCTAAATTGCCTCTAGGTGAGGGCAATGAAATAGTAAACTAGAAATTATTCTATTAGAGGGTCAATTTAAGAAACTAAGAATATATCATATGGAGAGGGGAACACTTGGGAGAGAAGATAATACTCTTCAAGCAAGTAAATGGTTTTCATATGGTAAAGGTCTTAAGACTTGTTCGTTCAGCCCAAGAACCAGAACTGTGAGCAATGGGAGAGGGAGGATGTTTCAAAGAAGACAGTTTTGCCTGGGTATAAGGAAAATAAAAATCTTCCTAATGATTAGAGCTATCCTAAAGTTTCCTATCACTATCTTGTTGGTAATAGGCAAAATGAGTGGTTGGGGCTGGAAGAGTGAGAGACTGGGTAAAGTCAGGATTACCTTTGGATTTACTAAGTTCTCCATCATTGGATATCTTCATGTGAAAGCTGGAAGATCATTTATCATATGAAATAGAGCTGTTTCTGAAGAGATTTATGCACAGCAATGGGTTAGACTAGGTCACTTCTGAAGTCCCTTCAAAGTCTGAGATTCTATGAATATAAGCAGTATATTTTGAATACACGTTATTCCTTTCCTTATAGATTTTATTTTTTATATTTATTTAATTTTTCATTTATGAAATAAAGCAAGCATTTCCATAACATAGTACAAGAAACTGCAAATCTATCATGTATAACTTGCTATTCCTTTTAAATATATAATAAATTTATTAGGTAAATTTCCTTTTTTCTTCCTTCCCCAGCCCCCTCCCCCACCTTAGAGATAGTTACCATCTTTATACACAGATAATATATTTTCAATATATGTTATTCCTTTCCTTATAGATTTTAAATGCACAAGGCAGGGACTTTCTAGTCAATTCAACAAATATGAATTGAGTTAACTATTTGCAAGACATTGCCCAGGCTGCTTGGGGTTGTTTCATTTATGTATCTATACATCAATCTATAGATATAGATAGATTGATGAAACCCCTAGCAACTAAGATAATGTCTTGATAAAATAGTAAGTCCTTAATTATTATTAATTAATCCTTAATTGCGATCTATATCTATAGATAGTTATCTCTTTCTCCCTCTCCATCTCTATCTTCACCTCTATTGCTATCTGTATTAACCCTATCCCTAACTCTGTATGTATCTCTGTCTCTGTCTTCTTTATCATTCACTCAAAGATCTTGTATTCTAAGATGGCTACAGAGAAAGGGAGACACCCAAAACAGACATATGAGTATGATCCAAGGTACATACCTTGTGATTAGGGAGAAAAAAAGCAATTAGGGAAAAGAGAAAAAGAAAAAAAAATAAAGAAATGTAGGAAAATTTGAGGTGGGCAAGGACAATTTCAAATAGAGGAATTATTCAAGTGATACCTTCTCAGAGGAGGCATTACCTCAGCTGAGCCTTTAAAGAACTGACTTTTAACAAGTATAGATGGGAGAGAAGTGCATTCCATGCATGAGAAATTGTCTGTAACAAACTCACAGAGGTGGGAGATTGCAGGCTAAAACAAGGAATGCACTAGTGGTTCTAACAACAATATTGCTAGCAGTTGCTGTGGAGGTATAAGGCCAATAACACCAGTACACAGGAGGGCTGCTAACACAGATTCTTTGTTCTGCTTTTCTAAGGAAAGCAACTTTAAAGGGTTAACAATCTTACTTTAATTAAATATACATATACCATTCACTTAGTTCAGGGGGGAAAGCCAGCACCCTGAACTTCAGAGCAAATACAAACAGAAATTACAAACAGAAACAATATAAACAGATCAACATTTCTGTCTAATCAAATCACAATACATAGTTACCAGAGAGGCACCAACATCTGGGTTTTCAAAGGGAGGGGGACTGACTCAACTACTTATCCAGAGTCTTGTCTAGTCACCAACACTCTTTCAATGAGTATGTCCCCAAAGGCAAAACACCAACCTCAGAGCTTTTGTACCCTGTTCAGGGCCCTGAGGGCTCAGAGCCTACTTAGCAAAAAGGTGTGGGGCCTGGGGTATCACATATAGTTAGTGAAAGAGTGTGGGCCTGCCTCTAATCAGGTCTCCCTTTGTTAGTCCCACTTGAGGTCTATTGAGGGGTTGGGAAGAGTCTTTAATCCCTGATCAGAATCACAAAGTTGTGGGCTTTCCTCTTGACAGGCTTCCTTTTGTTGGTCCCCCCTGAGGCCTATTCAATGGGCTGGGTGGGAAAGATCTTTCATTTACAGATTGGCCTTCCAGTGGTCCTGTTTAGTAGAATGTGTGAAAAGGCATAATGTGAAATAAGACTGGAAAAGGTGGTCAAAGTCAGATTATGGCTGAACTTAAATGACAGACTAAGGCATTGATATTTTATTTTAGAGGCAATAGGGAGTTACTGAAAGTTTTTGAGCAGAGGAGTGACCAAGTCAGACATATACATTAAGAAGATTAGTTTGGCAGCTGTGCGAGGATGAAATGGAGAGGAGAGAAATGGGAGGCAGTGAAACTAGCTAATGAGACTATTATAATAGTCCAGCCAGTCAAGAGGTGATGAAGGGCTGGATCAGGCTGGTTGCCATGTGAGTATAGAATATATCGAATATTTTTTGTTTTGTTTGTTTTTTAAATAATCCACTTAAACAAACCTCTTGGACTCATTGCACTCCAGCTTTCTTCATTCTGAGCATGCTAAGTTTCCAGTTTAGCACTGGAGGAGATGTATTGAGATGTTATAGAAAAAAAATCATCAGTAATAGGCAAAGTGATTGGTTGCAGCTAAGGGAGTGAGTGGCAGGGTATAGTCAAAGAAAAAAGCAGATATTTAGAGTCTGGATTTTGCTGCCCTCAACAGAAACAGGGAAGTGGGGAGGAAGGATTGGTTTTGGAGGGAATATGAGTTCAATTTTATATATGTTGAGTAACTAGCACAATCCTACGCACCCAGTGCTCCATGAGTAACTGCTGTTCCTATTGATGGTATCAGGGTAATCAGAGCAGGACTTGTAGACAATAAAGATTGTGGTTGTCTGTCCTTTGTTTTCCAAGAGGACCAATGACGTCATGATGTTGGGGCCAGGGTATAGTGTTGTGGGCTGTGTCTGATCAGTTCAATATGAGTTCAGAAGACTCTACCACAAATTGGCCACAAGTAGTTCTTTAGAACATTTAGGATGGAGCTGTCTCTGGATTTTCATGCTCATATTTCCTTTGTGCTACTGCAGTTCTGCTTTGCTCATGGAGTACAGCACATTCTTTGCTACAGGCATACTATGCTGGGTAGTCCTGTGCTAGCATTTCCCATTTTTTTTCACTTATCAAGCATTTATTTGCTCTTCCTCACAATCCCTCATTTAAAAAAAAGAAAGAAAAATATCCACATATACTCAAGAAAGAATTCCTAAATTATGTCGAAAAATGTCTCATTCCAAAAAACGAGCCCATTGCTGCTCTGTCTGGAGGTTAATAAACTTCATTATTGGTCCTCTAGAGCAGGGCTGTCCAACCTTAGGTTTTTATTGAAACAATAGACAATATATTTTGATTTGCCATTTTAGTGAGAGCTCTGCAGTAGCTTGGCTTCGTTTACTAAAGCATTTATGTAAATTTTTATGCTTTTAGGCAGACTGCATAAATAGCACTGCATTTTGGACAGCCCTGCTCTAGAATCATGGTTGGTCAGAAGTCCTAAGTCTTTTAAAGTTGTTTGCCTCTATAGTATTATGTCATTGCATAAATTGTTTTCTTGGTTCTGCTCACTTCACTCTGTACCAGTTCTTACAAATCTTCCTAGGTTTCCCTGAAACCATGCCTTTCACAATTTCTTATGGCACAATAATATTCCGTTACATTCATATGCTGTAATTTGCCTAGCCATTTCCCAATTGATGAATACCCTCCAATTTTCCAATTCTTTGATACTTCAAAAAGATCTGATGTAAACTTTTTGTACATATGGATCGTTTCCCTCCTTCTTAGCCCATTTTGGGGTATACACTTGGTAGTGGCATCAAAGAATCAGAAGGTGTGCACAGGTTAGTGATTTTAGGGGCATAGTTCCAAATGAGTACCTTCTTATAAAATAATACCATGTGGATTATACCTATGATGAGTGGCTTGCTTTATGAGGGTAGCTAAATTCTTTGACTTCTTTTAAGTTGAAACCTGCTTTTCTATAACCTCTACCCACTGCTCCAGGTTTTGCCCTCTGGGGCCAAATAGAATAATTTTTATGCCTCTTCTACATGACAATCCTTTAGATATTTGCATACCCACAAGTCTTCACACTAAAATCCTCCAGTGTCCTCAATTATTCTTAATATGGTATGATTTTGAACCCTAAACTCTTCTAGTCATGCTTCCTCCCATTTGTTAATGTCCGTCATGAGGTGTGGCACTCAGAACTATGCACAATAACCTGGAAGTTCTATGACCAGTGCAAAATACAGTGGATCTATTGTATCCTTTGATCTGGATGCTCCTAGTACAATACAAGATAACATTATTCTTAGCAGATTGTTAACACTATTGTCTTATAGTCGATTAAAAATGCCTTTTAAAAAATGTTAGCATATTGCCTTTAAATTAGCAAAGCACTTTTATTTGTTATCTCATTTGATTTTTTTTTTTTTGGAGTGGGGGGAGGCAGGGCAATTGGGCTTAAGTGACTTGCCCAAGGTCACACAGCTAAGTAAGTGTGTCAAGATTTGAACTCAGATCCTCCTGACTCCAGGGCTGGTGCTCTACTCAATACACCACCTAGCTGCCCCCATCTCATTTGATTTTTTAAACAACCTTGAGAGGTAGATGTTATTATTTTTCCCAATTTACATATGGGGGAACTGAGGCATAGAGTAGTTAAGTGACTTGTGCAGGGTCACACAAATACTAAGTTTCTGGGGCAAGATTAGAACCTAGATCTCTTGAGTACAGCACTGTGGCCCCTTGCTACCTTTTTCACATGAACTGCTTTCAGTCTGTGATTTTTGTTCAAAGTCCTTTGGCATGCCAGCTGTGACCTCTCTCTATGGTGACAATTCATTAACTGACATTGTTTAGGGTAGGTAGGGTGGAGAGATCATTGAAGTCAGAATATGTGGGTCTGATTTCTGACTCTTTCATGTACTAGCTTTTTGACCTTAGGCAAGACTTTTAAATCCTCCTACTCTCTGTTCTTTATAAAATGGAGGCAATACCTGCCTGCCACAGCTTCCAGTTCCAGTTCTACACTGACTCTTACAGTAAGGACAAGGAAAGTATCTGCCTGATTTTTTTTGATTTCACATTAGTTAGAAGAGTCCTTTTGCATCATAGGTAGGTTTTCTTCATGACCCAAGAAGTTACACCTACAGATCAAGAGAATCCACAGAAAGCCAATGGAAATAAACCTCAAATTTAACTCAGAAAATCATCATAGTCAAGCTAATAACTCAGAAGGTTTAGATCTTCTTGGCTTCAGAACTACTCTCTAACTACAATACTCTATTGACTCTCTTTTTATAAGAAATCAAAGGGAAATTTGGAACATACCAAAGAAAATAATTAGATATTAATCAAAAGGGAACAACTTAAATCATTCCTTCAAAAGAACTTAAAGCTGAGCTCGGTATTCCATGTGCAAACTGATAAGGCAAAAGATGGCTAGATACTTTCAGAATGCAACAAAACTAAGAAATACATACATACATATGCATATATATGCATCTATATGTATATATAAATACATGTATATATATGTGTGTGTATATATGTACACACATATACATATATATAGAATATATGTGATATATATGATAGAAGAAGCATGAAAAGAAATGTTACTCTGGACTTGATTCTTATTAATAAGGAAGAACTGGTAGCTGAAATGAAGGTGGTTGGAAAGCTGAGAGAAAATAATAGTGCTACTTTGGAATTCTAAATAGCCGAAATAGCTAAAAAATAGCTTCTATCATAGATATATATATGTATCTGGCTAGAGAGAGCTCCATGTGAATTAATCTCTCTGAAACCATTCCTAAATTTTCAAGCCATACTCAAAATTATCTTTACACACACATATGTGTATATATATATATATATATATATATATATGTACACACACATATATGTACATATATATATACATACATATATACATATATATCTGGCTAGAGAGAGCACCGTGTGAATTAATCTCTCTGAGACTATTCCTAAATTCTCAAGCCATAGTCAAAATTATCTTTATATAGCTCTCTTTTTTATTTAATCTTTTAAAATCTGAACTCATCCAAGAATTTTCTGTGCAGCCACAATGATTTCTTTGTCTTCCCCTTTTCTTTTTCATAAAAAATGCTTTCTGATTATATGGTAAGGCTTTGATTTCTCAGTCTCCTTCTCTCTCAAGTTCTTTGCTCCTTTAGAATCACTCTCTATTACATTTACCTTTGCTCTGAGCTCGTCTTTTTCTTTACAATGTTCTTTACTATAAAGTCTTTAGTGCGTACCCGATTATGTACTTCCTTCTTTAGCTATTAGGAATTCCAAAGTGGCACTACTATTTTCTCTCATATTTCCAACCACCTTCATTTCAGCTACCAGTTCTTCCTTGTTAATAAGAGTCAAGTCCAGAGTAACATTTTTTTTCATGCTTCTTCTATCATCTAAGAAATGAAACTGTCAGCAAAGCAAATCAAGAAGTGATCTGATGTTTATCGTATATGAACATTGACGAGACTCTTTACATGCTTCAGACAACCTGTACTGAATTCCCTTGGTTCACAATGAAAGTAAAAGTGTTCTCTTAAAATAAGCATCCTCCTATCATTTGAACTTTGGCACCTGTGCCAAACTCATATTTAGGCTACAAATTACTATAATACTTTAAGCCTGAAAGTGACACAAAAGATAATTGTCATCAGATGAATTTTTCTTAAAATCTCTTTGCAGGCAAGAGTTCCATTCTCTCTCTGTGGGAGTCCTTCTTGGATTAAGATTCAATCCTTTATCCTCTCCTCCAGGCATCATTTCTTAACCACAAGGTTTAAGGACATATTCAATGGCATACATCTCTTTTTCTCATTTTTCATCTTTCCCTCCACTCTCTGGAGCACACGTTGGAAGCAGCATTTGTCAAAAGAGGATCTTTATTCCTAGGGCATCTTCCATACATTTATCTTGGGAACGTGATGGGCCATATGAAACATTACAATTCATCTGTGAGATGAGATCCAGTGGGAATTGGCAAAGCCATTCATGCAGAGCTGCTCTAGAGGGCTCATTTTGGCCTTTCTATCTTGCATATCTATTCCTTAATCCATTGCAATTGCTGCCTCCCTTGCAACTTTTCTGTTCTCTATGAGCTTGTGAAAATTCAGCCAGCCACATTCCTACATTTACCATCTGTCAGATGTTGGATTGCTCCTGGTGTGTTTACAAACTACCTCACAAACACTACTTTTTCCCCAGAGCATCCTTTCAGGAATTATATAGATATAGGTTTCTGATTGCTTTCATTAAAACATATTAAGAAAAATATGGCATTCTGCTTGGTCAACATTTGTTGTATAAATTTATAGGAAAAAATGTTTAAGTTTTACTCCTGGCAGCATCCACACACACATGTATATGTATATATGTATGTGTATACACACACATACATACATACACACACACACACACACATATATTTCCATATTGCCCTTGAGTTACAGTCAAGTAGATTGGTTCTCTTGGGATGGGTGACATTTGTTAGCATTTATAGGTAATGGATGAATTTCTGGCTTGTGTTGCATGATATTTAAATAATTCGAAAAGTGAAAACTTTGGTTACCATTTGGATGTTTTTGATTATATATATATTTTAAAAGTACATGGATACAATCATTCTCTGAAATCCTTTGGCCCCCTGATGATGTAATGCTCTTTGTATCTGAACTTTAGGATTCTGTCCTGAACTTCGAATTGAAACTACTTTTCTTTCAGTCATCTGAACCTAGATTAGACAAGTTGCTCCTGATTTTGCTGATATCTCTCACCAAGTCTCTCTTCTCCTGGTCCTTTCTGTTCATCTGGTTATATTTCTTTAGTAGTTCTTCCTCTCTTCAAATCATTCTTGGCTGATGAGCTAATAAAGTACTTATTTTTCTATCAATATCAGCATAGGTATGTTGGTTGTCCTATTTTCTTTCCTATTTTTCTGTTTCCCCAACTTCAGATTTCTCTAATATAGCTTCTTACCTAACTTCTTATCTCCATCCTTCTTTCTTGCTCTTTTTCAGAGTCCTTTTATTGCTTCATTTTATTTTATCATTTGTACTAGGATGCAGGCTTTATACCTTCACATCTTAGATCTCACCAACATTCCCCCACTCCTCTATTCCAACCCCCCAGTATGTCAACAGGAAATTAAATCCTCTTCTATAAACTTTCCTTCTAGACAACCCTCTCTCCCCTGACAACAATTACATCTTTGCTCCTTGTCGACAGTAAAACTGGCCCCATTCTGGGGAGGGATACTTCCACCATATAGCAACATTAACCATCCATTTGATCATTTTAGTCATGCATCCTATGATGACTGTATAAACATATCATTGGGTTAGGTTTTATGCCTTGAAAATGTACACAAATCTCCAAGTGTGGGCACATGACTTTATGCCAATATTGAATGTTTCACATCCTTTTCATGTCCATTACCATACTTAACTTTAATCATGACCATATGAAGTAGAGAGGACATGTGTTATTATGCTGATTTTATAAGTTAGGAAGCTAGGATTCAGAGTGGTTAAGTGACGTGACCAAAGTCACACCATGAATGATTTCTGATTTGTTTTAAACTTCTTGATAGTATTTAATATTTTCCCCATTTATATACTAACATCTGTCTTTCAAATTTAACCCTCTACCACACTTTGCCTTTCTTAATTTTATGAGTGTATTATATTCTCCAAACAAAGTGTAAGTTCCTTGGGGAAGAGCTCTGTTTCTCTTTCATTTATACTTCTCATGGCTAATGGAGTGTAGTTGAGAGTCAGAACAACATAGTAGGGAGATTGTTAGATGTAGCTGAAAGACCTTCCATTTAAATCCTGCTGACAGCTCTCTGTGTGATCACAAACAAGACCAGCATCTCTGAACCTCAGATATATGGTTAAGACTCTAAGTCAGTGGTGTGGAAGCTGTGGCCTTCTAGGTCCTCAAATGAGGCCCTTTTACTGAATCCAAACTTCACAGAACAAATCCCCTTAATGAAATGATTTGTTCTGTAAAATTTGGACTCAGTCAAAAGGCCACACCTGAGGACCTAGAAGGCCACATGAGGCCTCGAGACTGCACGTTCCCCACTCCTGCTCTGTCATTGATACTTGACTTGTATTGGTGGAAGAAATGCCCACAATAGCAGATGTTACAGTGACAACAGCATATAGCTGTTGAAATATTGGCATATAGCTAATTGTAAAGGAGAAAGCAAATAGTAGTTACTTCATTGAAAAAAGTCTTGTTTTGACTTTAGGCTGGGTAGAAGCATTATGGAGTCTGCAAAAAGGAACTCCAGAGAACTCAGGGGTCAGTATATCTGGGTTGTTCTTGGTAGGGTTGGCTCTTTGAAAACAGCACAGTCAGTTTTCAGTGCTCCTACTGGAGGACTACAACCTGGGGAGCATTCCTGTTGTTCCTTGCCTTGTGGGAAAAGGCCAAAAGGAACCCTTCCTTAGGGTTTGCTGGCACACCTGGCCCACCTGGCCCACATCTATATAAAACTTTTGCCCCCACCCTCCCATTAATGTGCCCCTTTACCTTTGCAATAGTACACCCAACCTCACTGGGTCCTCATTGTCCTTTTACTCATTCCATCCTCTTGCACTGCCATCTTCTCTGGAGAGAAAAACTCTGAGACTTGTTCATACAAGGATGCAAATGACTGACAAGATTTCATATATCAATCTTCTTAGAGGAAATTTGGTCTTAATAGACAAATAGCCACAGGAAAAATAGTGGCTCACTTTTATATAGTGCTTTGGGGCAAAATAAATTATGCAAGGCCACCTATTCTATCTCACAAAAAACTGACTCCACCCTCTCATCATGGGCAAGCCCGTGGCATATGATACATATGCAATGCTAAAAAACAACCACTACCACCAACAAAACAAAAAACTCTCTTGTTACAGTATTACCATCATATTATTTTCGATGGACTATTTCTTTTTTTTTGGTGTGTGTGTGTGGGGGGAGAAGGCAGGGCAATTGGGGTTACCACAGCTGGTAAGTGTGTCAGATGTCTGAGTCCGGATTTGAGCTCAGGTCCTCCTGACTCCAGGGCCAGTGCTCTGCTCACTGTGCCACCTAGCTGCCCCATTTTCAATGGACTATTTTGAAAAAATCCTTAATTCTTTATTAAATCTTTCTTTCCTTTCTTCACTGCCACTCCTAACATATTTCCAGACTGCTGCTGTTTAGCCAATGAGTGTGCTCAATGAATGCAAACTAGTTTTAATATTTATCTAAAATGATATATCCTGAATTATTTCCATTCATACAACAACACCCCTGAATCAAGCTATGGGTTTTTTGGAGTATATACATAGTATTATAATTGCTGGACCAATGGGTAGGCACAAATTAATAGTTTTTTGGCATAGTTCCAAATTGTTTTTACAGCACAGTTGGACTAGTTCACAGCTTTACCACCAACACATTAGTATACCTATTTTCCTGAAGTCCCCTCTAGCATTTGTCATTTTTAACATCTTAAACAATGTAGTAGGTATGAGGTGGTACTCCAGAGCTGTTTTAATTTTCATTTTCTCTAATTATTAGTGATTTAGAATATGTTAAAAGTATGTCTTTTGATAACTTGGATTTCTTCCTCTTACAACTGCCCATTTATATCCTTTGAACATATATCATTTAGAGAATGACTCTTATTCTTTTAAATTTGATTCAGTTCTGTATCTGTCTTAGAAACCAGACTTTCATCAGAGAAGTGCTGTAAAGAATCCCCCTACTTCATTTCCTGATTTTCTTTTAATTTTACTTGCATTGCTTTTGTTTGTGAAAATTTTTTAAAATGTATTGAAGTTTTTCATTTTAGCTCCTCTGATTCTCTCTATCTCTTGTTTGGTCATGAACTTTCCCCCTATCAATAAATATGACAGGGAATTTCTTCCCAGATCCACTAATATTTTTATGATATTACTCTTTATGTCTGAATCATGAATCCATTTTGAGCTTATCTTGGTATATGTTGCTCTATGCCTCATTTCTGCCAGACTACTTTTCAGTTTTCCCAGCAGTTTTGTCAAATACTGAATTCTTGTTCCAAAAAGAGAAATTCCATTTAAATAACTACAAACAGTATAAAACACTTGGTAGTCTACCTGCCAAGAAACACACAAAGTATATGAACACAATTAATAATAATAGTAATACTGATGATGATGATGATGATGATGATAAATATCTAACATGTATATAGCACTTACTATATGCTGAATGCTTTACAAAAATTTTCTCACTTTACCCTTACAATACCCTAAAGACATTTGCTATTATTATCCTCATTGCACAAATGGGGGAACTGAGACAGACGATAAGTGACTTGTCCCCAGATCATATAGCTAGTACATATCTGAGGCTAGATTTGAACTCAAGACTTCATGACTGAAGCCCTAGAGCTCCATGTTTCAACTTGTAGAGGATCAGGGGTTAGGATATTGCTCCTACCACAACAGATATCAACCTTAGTATAGGTCTGAGGTCATATCTGAACTTGGGTCTTCCTCACTACTGACCCAATGCTCTATCCACTAAAATACCTAACTGTCCCCTAATTACAAAACTCTACAAATAGAGACAAATCTATATAAAGGAGAAAATTAAATGCTCATGTATAGGCCAAGCCAATATAATAAAATGATAGTACTACCTTAATTAATTTATTTATTCAGTGCTATAGGAATCAGCTGATAATGGACATCCTAGCTTCACCGCTAACCATTTTGGAAAGGCTTCTAGTTTATCCCAATTACATATCTTGCTTGCACTTGGTTTTAGATAAATACTATTCAAAACCTTTTTTTAGCATCTGTTTCTATAATCACATAATTTCTGTTGTTTTGTTATGATATGGCCAATTATATTTATAGTTTTCCTAATATTGAACGAGCCCTGAATTGTTGGTATAAAGACAGCCTAGTCATAGTGTATGATGTTGAATTATATTGATACTAATTGTTCTTTAAATATTTGGTGGATTTGACTTATAAATCTATCTGGTATTGAAGTTCCACCCTCTCCTGCCACCCTTAGGGATTTCATCCATGGCTTATTTTAGTTGCACATCCAACTTGTGATCTCCTCTTTCTCTCTTTAATTGATGTAAGCATTTAGAAACACCAATTTTCTCCTAAGTACTGCTTGGTTGCATCCAAACATTTTGGCATGCTGTCTCATTGTTGTTATTATCTTTAATGAAATTAATGATTACTTCTATGATGTATTCCTTTGACCCATTCATTCTTAGGATTAGATTACTTATTTCCAATTAATCTTAATCTATGTTTCTGAGTACCTTTACTGAATGTAGTTTTATTTCATTATGGTCTGGAAAGGGTGCCTTTAATAGCTCTGTTATTCTGTACTTGTTTGTGAAGTTTCTATGGTTGCGGTCAATAATACATGGTTGATATTTGTGCAGGTGCTATGCACAGTTGAAAAATGGGCATATTCCTTTCTATTTCCATTCAGAATTCTACAGAAGTCTATAACAGCTAGTTTTCTAAAATTCTCCTCATCTCCTTAACTTCTTTCTTGTTTATTTTGTTAGATTTATCTAGGTCTAAGAGAATTAATTGAGGTCTCCCACTATTATAGTTTCACTTCATTTTCTCTTGTAATTCATTTAACTTTTCATTTAATAATTTGTATGCTATGCCATTTGTTACATATATGTTCAGTATTGAAATTAACTCATGGAGTAAAATATAATTTCCCTGATTATCTCCTTTAATTAGGTATATTTTTGCTTTTGCTTATCTGAGATCTTTAATGCTCTTCCTGGTTTTTTTTTTTACCTTAGCTAAGCATAATACATTCTGCATTCCTGGAACTTGTTTCTTGCTCCTTAGTAGGGCCCATGTTCCTTTGAAATAGTGACTCTTCCTCTCTGCCCTGGATATTGACCCAGAATTCAGTAGTGGTCTATAGAAACTGTCAGATGGCACCTATTTCCAATCCAGTGGACAGTACAGAGTTGTCCTGGGATTTCCTTTCTGACCAAGAGTTCATTCCCTTTATTGTTTCTTCTGCATTCTGGGTTATTCCCTGACGTGGTTGCCACCATTACAGCTCATTGTCTCTTTTACTGCTGCCATTGTACTGCACTCCTGGCCAGCCATACCCCAGAGTTTGGCAAACTTCTGTCTACCTCCTTAACCTACTTTGGGCTAGAAAAAAATGAAACATTATGACTTTTTCTTGTCTTTTTCCAACAAGATTTAGTTTGATGTGCTTTCTAGATCATTATGGATAAGGTTGTGGGGGAGCTAAGGTATAAGGCCACCTCTGACTCTGCCATATTATCTTTCTTCCTCCATTCCTATACATATAATGTATATACTATACACATGTACATACATACATACATACATATATACATATATATGCATGTGCATATATATGTATATATATACACATACATACATGCATACATACACACACACGCACACACAGACACACACACACCACACATATGTATATGTTATATTCCCAGCCATGATCTAATTTGATTCTTTTGAGGTTAGGAAAGATTCACCTTCTGCAGTTCAAACTGACCCTCAGAAGGAAATGGCAAATCACTCCAATACATTTGACAAGAAAAACCCCAAATGGTGTCATGAGACTAGACATGACTGAAAAATAGCTGAACAGCAACAAACAACAACAAGAATATGAGGTAGAAAAAGAAACAGCTGTATTTTCCTGTAATAAGGAAAGATATATTTACTTGTTTAAAATCCCATAGCAAATTTTTGACAGAGAGGGCCAGGACTAGAACCCAGATCTTTCATATCTTGATCCCATGCTTTTTCCCTTAAGCCATATTCCTGATCAGATCTATATTATTGTTCAATTCTAAGTCACTGAATGATCGATTATTGCAACTGGCTCCCTTCTTGCTTTAATTCAGTT